>NW_022631080.1:2966671-3166301 GCF_010015895.1 Lontra canadensis | reverse complement strand
AATACCCAACTTTTGTAGCAACATGGATGGGACTGGAAGAGATTATGCTGAGTGAAATAAGTCAGCCAGAGAGAGCCAATTATCATATGGTTTCACTTATTTGTGGAGCATAATAAATAGCATGGAGGACAAGGGGAGATGGAGAGGAGAAGGGAGTTGAGGAAAATTGGAAGGGGGAGGAGAACCATGAGAGACTATGGACACTGAAAAACAACCTGAGGGTTTTGAAGGGGCGGGGGGTTGGAGGTTGGGGGAATCAGGTGGCAGGTATTGGGGAGGGCACGTACTGCATGGAGCACTGGGTGTGGTACAAAAACATTGAATACTGTTACACTAAAAAGAAATAAAATAATGAAGCAAGATGGGATTGGGAGGGAGATAAACCATAAGTGACTCTTAATCTCACAAAACAAACTGAGGGTTGCTGGGGGGAGGGGGGTTGGGAGAGGGGGGGTGGGGTTATGGACATTGGGGAGGGTATGTGCTATGGTGAGTGCTGTGAAGTGTGTAAACCTGGCGATTCACAGACCTGTACCCCTGGGGGAAAAATATATTATATGTTTATAAAAAATAAAATTAAAAAAAAAGAAATAAAATAAAATAAAATTTAAAAAAATTTTTCATTCACTTTCCTAGACAGTCAGGTCAAGACAGTCATTTTCTTCACTGGATCCCCAGCCTCTATGAAGGTATCTGAAACATGACAAGGCACAAAACAAATTCTTCTTGAATAGGTGCCTAAATAAGAATCAACAAATTTCACGAAGTTTGCACTCACTCATCCAAAGTAAAAAACAATTGTAGATCAGGAGTAAGTTCACGAGTGTGAAAAGTTTAAGAAATTAAAAAATATTGTGGAGGCAGGTAGAGATCATTGGATGCCATGGGGTCCTTGGTTGTATTCTACTGGTGGTTTGCCATTCACCCAAGCACCAGCAGGTGATTTGATTAAAGAGAATGTGGTATGCATTATATATGATTTTTGGAACTTATTAAAGTTTATAGCCATATGTATGATCAATATTCGTAACTATTTCTTGGATATGTGAACACTGTGCTTAAAGATCTCATTTAAATTCTTTCTAAGATTTTATTTATTTATTTATTTATTAGAAAGCACACAAACAAGTGAGGGGCAGTAGGAGAGGGAGAAGCAGACTCCTCTTTGAGCAGGGAGCCCAATGTGGGCTTATTCCCAAGACGCTGGGATCATAACCTGAGCCAAAGGCAGATGCTTAACCAACTGAGCCATCCAGGTGCCCCAGTCTCCTTTGAATTGTAATGAAATTTCAGTAAACGAAACTTGTTACAGTAGCCTAGTAAGGTCTATATATACTCTCTATTTCCTGTCTACCCCACAGGTTGTGTCTCTTGAATGCAGACTCTGAACAGAGTTTACTGTACAGTGTCTTTATTATGGGACATCCTTGGGATTATCACCTGTAGGAAGCAGAAAAAAGCAGGCTCAAGCAGGGGGAGATATGGTGCTCTGATAAAAGTCTGACAGTTTAGCTAGTCCCATGTGGTGCTTGGGAGAATATAACCACTCCTCAGAGTTATCTTCCGCTGAGGTGAAGTGGTTGGGCTTTACATCCTATCTTGGTCAGTCTTAGGAAGTGGGGGCCCCTTGAGAAGGGTGTGCATTGGGCAAGGCAGCTTTCTGTAGCTGAGGTGATCTCTGAAGACGCTGAGAACTAAAGGCTATCCTCCCCCTAATTCCTTGTTTCCCCCCATGCCAGATGGGGTTGTGTTACTCTCCATGGACTCACCTTTAGTAGTTTTATCACAGATCTTATGACAAACTTTAAATGTCTTTTTTTATTTTATTTTTTTTAAATTTTTTAAATGTCTTTTTTTAAATTTTATTTTCTGTCTCTGCATTTTGAATATAGGCATAATGAGGGTACCAACCTTTTCAGTTTTACTCAACTTTTTTCCCCATTTCTCAGAGTAGGTGCTCAATATATTTTTACTAAATGAATAAATCTTCAGTTGACTTTGTTTATTGCATTCATATCTTTATGTCTTTGCTTACATTTTGTATACTTGATAGATCAAGTTTTATAAGGAGTGTAAACAAGGACCATAACCATAACAGATTTGTCAAGTTTTCTTTTTATTTCTAGAAGAATGTTTTCCTGTATACTTTACAATTATGTCCTTTGTCACATAAAAGCCTATGGCTCTTATATTTGATTTGCATATCATCTTTTTTATATCAAAATATATTGTTGTTGTATTTGATGCATTTGGCTTTTAATTTTACTTTCTGATATTGAATTTTTTATAACTATGCTCCTGATAGATCTTTGTAAGTTATCTACTCACTAATTTGTAAGAAAATTTGTAAGATTTTCTTTCAACTTAGAACCTGCAGAGTAGTTTCAACTGGAAAGCTTAATTTTTCTCCAGTTCAGGGACATTTCTCTCTATTATATTAATATTTCATATTTGACATATATGCACTGATACAGATATAATAATAATGGCCATGCATACAGACTTGAAGGCAAACATTGTGATCCAAACATTCTACAATTATTTAGATTGTTCTGCAAATGAGAAAGACAAATTTTCAAACATGTTGTGGCTCAGAATGTGATGACTCTTATAGCATCATTACTCAAAGGTATATTCCACCTAGCCAAAATAGGATTTAAGTGAAGAATTCAAGAATGGGAAAAGGGTGGCATTAAAAGAATGATAGTGCCGGTATTCCTTGAATCACTAACAGAATAAAGGTGTTTATCACATTTTGATGGAGAAGGTTTTTACAAGCCTAAAAACAAACAAAAAGCCAGAGGAAAAGACTGACTGACATATTTGAATAATAACAGTAAAAATGTAAACTTTTGTGTTAAAAAATAATAAAATCCTTATATAAAACTAGAATTTATTTGGAGCAGTCAGTTCAGTCTAAGTGTTGGAAAGTAAATTAAAGAAACCTTTTGGGGCACCTGGGTGGCTCAGTGGGTTAAAGCCTCTGCTTTAGGCTCGGGTCATGATCCCAGGGTCCTGGGATCGAGCCCCACATCGGGCTCTCTGCTCAGCAGGGAGCCTGCTTTCCTTCCTCTCTCTCTGCCTGCCTCTCTGTCTACTTGTGTTCTCTGTCTGTCAAATAAATTAAAAAAATAAAAAAAAGAAACCTATTGATAGGACAGAATAGTTAATGAAATTAAAAAATAAAAATAGTAATAAGTATAATAATAACTACTACAATTATAGCACTTAAAATTTTCATGCACCATTCAAAGGACTTTTCATCATTTACCTATCAATCCTTTCTATCCACTTAATTGAAACTCCAGAAAAGGGAAGCAGAGACAATTTTGAAGAAAATTAGACAAGAATTTTTCTATCACTGAGAGGTATATTTTCTGTCAACTAGTCTAAACAATAAAAGGAATAAGATTCAAACCAAAGCACAGCCTTATTTTACCATATTTGCTACAGATTTTTTTAAAGAAATAAAACATGATAGACTTGAAACTCCTGAATATTCTTCTCCAACCTTATTTATTTCTCTCTCTCCTTCTTCCCTCCTTGAAGTAAACCACCATTCAGAATTTGTAACACAGAATCCTAGGCATGACTGAGTTTTATCCCTGAACAATTGATTTGCTTCTCTTCAATCTGTATGCAAATTATTTCTACAATTTTGTACAATGTCTGTTTTTCATGTAATACTGTGTTCTTGAGTTTTACCTATGTTAAAAAAACTAATACTTGTTTTTTAATTTTAGATACTTGAGCTGAGGGTGGGTTGCTCCGAAAAGGTTTGTGTTTGCTTTTTCCTGGTGCCTCAGCAGTATCATCAGCCTGGAATCATTTTATTTTCTTTCTTTCTTTTTTAAATTTATCTTTGGATTGGGGGTTCTTTATTCATTTAAATAGTGAAAAGTTGAATTATGAACTTTGTTGTGGGTAGGCTTATGATTTTAATTCTAATGGGAAAATATCTAGCCCCTCATCTACCTGCATTCTGAGACAAGCAAAGGCAGACAAGCTTCTTTGCCATTTCCTTGTGACAGAGCAAAGACATTTTTGATCTATTTCTTACTGAGTGTGTTGTCTGAAAATTCTGGTTTTATTTACCTCTTTCAGTTGCAATTCCTATGGACCCCAAGATGATTTCCTTTCTTTTGGGATTACAAAAAAACTCTGCAAATCCACACGTTGAATGCATGGTACCCTCTAATATTCTAACTAGGTCTCAGTCCTTTCAGAAATGCAGAATTTCTGAATGTTTTGGAATAGGGACTATTTCCATATTGCTGACAATGAAATTAGAAGATATTCCTAGTTATATTTATCTGTTAATCCTTTTCCTTATCATTTCTTTTGTTGTTATAGATATTACTAGATATCTCTAAAATCAAGGAGAAAGTGGTGTCTGGGTAGCTCAGTCAATTAAGCGTCTGCATGAACTGTCCCTGCTTGATGGGGAGCCTGCTTCTCCCTCTCCCTCTTCAGCTTCCCCTGATTGTGCTCTAGCTCTCTTTCTTTGTCAAAGAAATAAATAAAATCTTTAAAACAAAATAAATAAAATCAGAGAGAAAGGTTTTAGTTATGAATGAAAGGAGTGGAGTCAGCAAAATTGTCAAGGTACCACCTAGCCCCGTTTTAAAGAAAGTACTTGCTTCTCCGGTGTGGTGCATAAACAATCTTGGAACACTAAAAAAAATAAAATTAAATAAATAAAGAAAGAAAGAAAGAAAGAAAGAAAGAAAGCACTTGTTGCCCAGCTTCTGAGAGTATGGTCAGCAGCCACGCATCAGTGTGTGTTTTTGTCACTGAGAGCTGCTTTAACTAAAGCACTGTTTTTAACTGGGCAGCCCAAGTCTGGTGTAAAGGCCTGTCCCTTTAGGCCCAACTGAGGAAAACTGTCAGCAGTCTTCACTCCAGAGCTTCCTTCTGGGATGGCTGAGGGTGGTCAGGCCTCCACTGCAGTCTGACTTGATGCTGTGTCCTATCTCGTTTCCTCCCCCTTTCCTTCACAGATACTTATCTGTGACAAACATCTTTCACCTTAAACACTTCCAGCATCTATTTCAGGAAAAACTAACATGTGATAGTTGTGGTCTAGTCCATTTCTTCTTCATTACTTCTTTATGTTATCTTCATCAGACCTTAACATTTTTGAAATAACTATATCAGTACTTCTCTTTTCCAAACAGCCTACAGATTATCACACATTTGAATATTATAATTCATCAGTTTTATACCAGAAAAGGGAACAAAGTCTTCATTTGCAAAGTGTTACCTCTCTTCCCCCATGTATTCCCATGAAGGTGAGCTTCAGAATCATGTGGCCAAATTTCAAATTAATGACAATAATAATAATCTATTGAAGTTTACTTTCCAGTCACAACTGTAAGATTATACATATAATTTATAAGAGTATATATGCATATATGTAAATATAATCATACTCAAAAATATGGTATTGCTTTCCACATATATCATTTTTATTGGTTCTAAAACATTTTTAAACATTTTTTGTCTTCAAGTATATAGTTCTGGATTTGTTGCTACTCTAACCAAAAACATTTAGGAAATAATTTTAATAACTGTAAACATATATCACTTCAGGTATTTTCTGTTTACCTAATACCTATTCACTTTATGGCATTCTCATTATTTACCAGTTATTTCCAGAGATTATTTTAGAATTTCAAGCCAAAATTTTCCAAAAAGGAAAATTATGTTATTTTTAGTACGTTGTTCGTGGTTTTTCATTACTACTTAAATATTTAGATCAAAACTTTTCCTTAACATTTTCTAAAATTGGTAATAGCATTCATCTTTGCCATCTTTTTTGATTTTCAGTATAATATCAACCAGTGCTTTAACATGGATATCCATGATTATGTTTAGAAGTATTTTTACCTTTTAAGGTCCAAAGTAGTAGATTATACTGCCTCATAGCTCGGCAACTAAAACCCTGGAGTATGCTAAATAAAAATCAATAAGGCAAGAAGGTTACTAACTTCTTGTAAAATTGACATTTAGGTTCAATTTTTTCTTCTTCACCATATCTTCAACAAAGACACAGTTTCAGAATGCAATAATACAGATACTCATACATTATGGATGAGACTAACTATTCTGAGCAAAGAAATAGAAAAATAAGTGTAAAGAGAAACAGATCAAGCAAAATGTTTGCCTGTTTTAGGGTATGAGGTAGTGTTATCTAGCATGTGTTCACACACACACAAAAAAAGTACATTCCATCCATTAAATAAATTTGGTCAGCCTTCCTGGAGATTCATGATGCAAATTAAACTTTAAAAGTTTCTGTGATGTTATGTGACAGAGAAATATGTTCTCATTAATACCTAGAGCTTTAAAATGTTTTAAATAATTACAAATTGTACTCAAATTTTCTAGAGAATGGATTTCTGTTATCAGTTAGTTTATAGGAGAAATTGTCTGTAGCTTGTAGCTTGTCTGCATCCATGAGCAAAATTTATATCATCAAGGGCTATCATTTTCTTATTTCTTTTTCAATTTATTTCTATTTAGTTGGATTCAATATTTCTGTGCAGTATGAAAAGGACCACTGACATATGTAGATTTGCATTATTTGATTGCTGAATCTGGATATACATACAGAAAAGAGTTTTAAGTAGACCCACTTAGGTTTTGTGCTTCATATTGAAACGTTCACTGATGCCAGCACTATTACAATTAGTCTACCAAGGGTTACATAGTTGGTTAAAGAAGAAAGA
This sequence comes from Lontra canadensis, assembly GCF_010015895.1. Lineage (NCBI taxonomy): Eukaryota > Metazoa > Chordata > Mammalia > Carnivora > Mustelidae > Lontra > Lontra canadensis. Next base: position 3,159,570 of record NW_022631080.1, on the reverse strand, counting down.
AAGGCAGATGCCAGATGAAAACAAGGGATCAAGATATGCCCTCCATATTACTCCACTGTATGTATATTTACAAACTTGTTTTAACATGAAACTTTTTTCCAGAATGCCTAGTAAAATATTTTTGCGTGACCAAAAAATAAATATTAGGGGATGGATTTCCTCAAATGAAGTTTTTTATATCTAATGGGAGTATTTCTCTTTCTAGGAAATCTATTATCACATTAAAATTTTAAACTCTATTAGACAATATTTTTTATTCCTAAAGTACTATCTTCATTATATTAGATGATGATTTCTTTTACACTTAGAGTAATTTACTAAGACTTTAAAAAAAAATCTATGTTTATAAATATGTTTGGTCAGTAGTTCTTTTAATTTGTTTTATGATTCTCAGATTTATCAATTTTATAAAATACAAAATTAGATATATTTCATCTTTCTCTTTGTTTCTTAACTATTATTAAAGTAAGACAATTATTTTTTTCTATGAAACTTTAAAATATTCATCCCAAAATCCATTTTTCAATTAGTTTTATAAATGATAGTTAATCATTTGTCCATCTCTTCTGAGGTGATCTTCTTCAAGTTTTCTACGTCTTCTTTTAACTAATTCCATGATTTCTAGAAAATGATCAATTTTTATGAATGTTAAAATCTGTTCACAATAATATAATTGTAAACATGTTTATACTGCTTTCTGATTTCTAAATGTATTTGTGATTGATTTCTTTTATTTTTTATTTAGATTTTAGATTAATTCAATTAACCATTCAAAGCAACCATATTTGAGAATTTTAATTGAGTAGATACAACCTCATATTTTACGGCTTATTAGTTTCTATAAGAAGAAACAAGAGCAGTAAGTTCCTGCATCTTTGCTTTCCTTTCTTTTGGGATGTCTTATATTTGTTTATTTGTTTAATTTAGGTGTAATTTTATTTTGCTCATTTAGTTGTTTATTACTATTCTTATTAAAGGTTTACAAATGAGGAGTGCCTAGGTGGATCAGATGGTTAAGCATCTGCCTTTGTATCAGGTCATGATCTTCAGGTCTTAGGATCAAGCTCCGTGTCAGGCTAGCTGCTAAGCAGGAGGTCTGCTTCTCCTTCTCCTTCTGCTTCTCCCCCCAACTTGTTATCTCTCTCTCTCTCTCTCAAGTGAATAAGTAAAATCTTTAAAAATAAGTTTGGAAATGAAAAAAAATTATTTTGTAGAATTTTGTATTCTCATTACTTTTTTACTAAATGCAGAAAAGTGCTCTGTTTTCCAATTTTCCATATTTTTATCATGAATTGCTATTTTAAGCTGTTATTAATCTTAAATTTTAAAGAATTGTGTTTAGGGTGCTTGGGTGGCATAGTCAGTTAAGTGTCCCACTCTTGATTTCATCTTAGGTCATGATCTCAGTGTCAAGAGATTGAACCCTACATCAGGCTCTGTGCTCACTGCAGTCTGCTTAGGACTCTCTCTCTCCCCCTCCCTCCTGTGCTCACTCTCTTTCAAACAAATAAATAAATCTTTAAAAATAAGTATTGTATGTAGGGATTATGGCTTCTACAATTTATAATTTATATGACATATTTTTGTAAATGTTTGAACAAAGCTTAAAATGCTTTATTTTCTTCAGTTTCAATTTTCTAAATAGACTTATTATAATCCCAAGAAATCTTAATGTCATTTTTAAATATGTTACTGATTTCAGAAGGAAAGGGGCAAGAGGATGAGGTAGCTAGGTAGTGAATATTAAGGAGGGCACATGTGGTGATGAGCACTGGGTGTTATACACAACTAATAAATCGTTGAATGCTACATCGAAAACTAATGATGTACTATATTTTGGCTAACTGAACAAAAAAAAATTCTCAATATGTTAAATGTTGAGAGATATGTTATACATCCCTTAAAAATGTGTATCTGAGACTGATTCCCATGGTTCTTTTTTTTTGTTGTTTTTAATTTTTTAAAAATTAATCTGTGCTCAAGAATTTGTTAATGTAATGCCATCATTTTGAAGCAGGCTGTTAAAGGATAGAAAAATATCACTGTTTTCTTCTTAAATGCTGACCAAAATTTATTGTGTTTTGATTTTGATACTGCTATGACTGTTTGCTTTTTGCTTTTTCAAGTGCATAACTCCCATCTATCCTTTTATTTTGAAATATCTCTGTGTATGTATACATGTGTTTTCTTGTTACAATGTATTATGATTTTGTTCTTTAAATGACTAATAGTACTTTTAATTTGGATAGAGGAATTCAATTTGTCATATTTTTATTCCTTATAATTTATTAGCCTTATTTCAATAATTATTTATGCTCTTTGGTTCAGTCATTCCTTGCCATTTTTTGTCTTTCTTTTTTGGTTATGTGCTTATTTAATCCAAAATATATATTAAGGAACTTGAATGGCAAGACATGTGTTCAAATGTTATTTGAAAACCTGTCTTCCCCTAACACATGATAGAAATTCAATACATCTGTTTCTCTGCTACACCTAACCAAAGTCCATTCTTCAATAATTTAACGTTCAACCTTAACCAGTTCACTATAATATACCTTTATCACTGTTCAACTTTTTCCTTCTAAGATTTTTGTTTTTGCTCTTTTGTAATCAGGTTTTTTTTTTTGAAAGAAAGAAGAGAGAGTGTGCACGTGAATGAGAAGGGAGGAGAAGAGGGAGAGATAGAGAGTGAATCTTTTTTTATTATTATTGGGTTGTGTTAGTCACCATAGAGTACATCATTAGTTTTTGATGTAGTGTTCCATAATAAGCAGGCTGCACACCCACTGTAGAGCCTGACATGGGGCTTGATCTCATGACCATGGAATCATGACCTGAGCTACCCAAGCATCCCTTTTATACTTGATTCTCTAACCATATTTATTCCATATATTTATATTCAAAACTGCTATCACTACTCACCTGTAATTTTTAAGGTTTTGTTTTTGACCTATTTGTCCATGGAGGAAGTTTCAGATGTGATATTTTGTGTTAACATCCATTTCAGAATGTGCTTTTATGACCCTGTCAATTTAATGGGTTAACTATTTCAGGGACTAAGAATAGGCTGCCCCCAAATATACCACTTTGGCATATTGATTATTTTAAATGAAAGCTACTTAGCAAAGAGCTCATCAGGTAGTCTGCTTAAGATTCTCTTTCTCCCTCTTCTTCTGCACTCCCCCACCTCTCTTTCTCTCTAAAATTAATAAATAAATGTTTAAAAAGAAAAAAAGAAAAATTTCCTCCCCAACACTATGTATATAAGTACAAATTTAATTTTTTAAACCACAGAATACAGGGGATTGTTTTTCTTTTTCTTCAGATATAGAGATTAAGATTAAGAATCCTAAAAAAAAAAAACAGTCTCTTCAATAAATGGTTCTGGGAAAATTGGACAGCTATATGTAGAAGAATGAAATTTGACCATTCTCTTACACTGTACACAAAGATAAACTCGAAATGGATAAAAGACCTCAATGTGAGACAGGAATCCATCAGAATCCTAGAGGAGAACATAGGCAGTAACCTCTTCTGTATCAGCCACAGCAACTTCTTTCAAGATATGTCTCCAAAGACAAAGGAAACAAAAGCAAAAATGATTTTTTGGGACTTCATCAAGATCAAAAGCTTCTGCACAGCAAAGGAAACAGTCAACAAAACAAGGAGGCAACTCACGGAATGGGAGAAGATATTCGCAAATGACAGTACAGACAAAAGGCTGATATCCAGGATCTATAAAGAACTCCTCAAACTCAACACACACAAAACAGATAATCATGTCCAAAAATGGGCAGAAGACATGAACGGACATTTCTCCAATGAAGACATACAAATGGCTATCAGACACATGAAAAAATGTTCATCACCACTAGCCATCAGGGAGATTCAAATTAAAACCACATTGAGATACCACCTTACACCAGTTAGAATGGCCAAAATTAGCAAGACAGGTAACAACATGTGTTGGAGAGGATGTGGAGAAAGGGCAAACCTCTTACACTGTTGGTGGGAATGCAAGTTGGTGCAGCCACTCTGGAAAACAGTGTGGAGATTCCTCAAGAAATTAAAAATAGAGCTTCCCTGTGACCTTGCCATTGCACTACTGGGTATTTACCCCAAAGATACAGATGTAGTGAAAAGAAGGGCCATCTGTACCCCAAAGTTCATAGCAGCAATGGCCATGGTTGCCAAACTGTGGAAAGAACCAAGATGCCCTTCAACGGACGAATGGATAAGGAAGATGTGGTCCATATACACTATGGAGTATTATGCCTCCATCAGAAAGGATGAAAACCCAACTTTTGTAGCAACATGGACGGGACTGGAAGAGATTATGCTGAGTGAAATAAGTCAAGCAGAGAGATTCAATCATCATATGGTTTCACTTATTTGTGGAGCATAACAAATAACATGGAGGACATGGGGAGATGGAGAGGAGAAGGGAGTTGAGGGAAATTGGAAGGGGAGGTGAACCATGAGAGACTATGGACACTGAAAAACAACCTGAGGGTTTTGAAGGGGCGGGGGGTGGGAGGTTGGGGGAACCAGGTGGTGGGTATTATAGAGGGCATGTATTACATGGAGCACTGGGTGTGGTGCAAAAACAATGAATACCGTTATGCTGAAAAGAAATTTAAAAAAAAAGAAGAAAAGAAGCCTAAAACCAGATTATTGTAGAGGAAAATAGAAGAATGTTTTCTTAATGATTAGAAGACTTTTGTTCATTATCACTAAATGTCAAAAAGGCTACCATGTACCAATGTTGAATATAATTAAAATGGAAAAAAACATTAGTTATGTGGAGGAAAAAATGGTTTCTTCAAGGTAGAAAAACTTGAAGGATTAAACATAAGCATTTTGTGATGTTATATTTTCCCCTTATATACAAGTCATGTGGCTTCATCTGATTTTGTTAATGCTTAGTGATATTTAGTTTTAGATTTTTAGAGGTCATATTCCTTTACAATTTTTTAAAAACATCCAGCAGTTGTTTTTAAATTTTTTCCCTGTCTTTTATAAATCAAAACAAAGCAAAGCAACCCCCAAAGCATAGCAAAGATATATTCTTTCTTCAAGGCAGCAGAGAAAGGTGTCTTCTCCATAGGACTGAACCTTCATTTTTTTTTTCAGTTGAGGAACTGAAAGCACCTTCATTTCAGATACAAATTTAAAGACATTTTAACCTTTCAGTTAAAAATACCTAGCAGCTATTCATTGAGAATGGGGAGCAAAGATTTGAAGTTTAATTCTTTCCATATTCTGGACACTCCAGAGTCTTGCAGAATACTACTACTACTAGAATTTTTCCTAATTATACTCCTGCATTAGTACTTCATCTGTGAAAAATGACACTTCCCAGAATGTTTATCGTATATAGGGAGGAAGAATAATTTTTTCTCTACCCTTCTAGGTACTTGGCTGAGAACCCTGGAATAAAAGATTAACAGGATAAAAGCAAACAGTAGCTTAATAACATATATACCTCCTGAATATATGGGAGATACCCAGGAAAACTAAATCCCTCAAATGGGCTTTAGTACCACCTTAAATACAATCTTCAGCAAGACAAAACAAGGTGTTGATGGAGAGACCACTTATAGGAGGTTATCAGAACACAGTAAACAAAGGTGAGATTGTTATGAAGATTTACGTCCATGCTTTCTTCATTGACAAGAGTTTCTAGAGATTTAGAGTCATCCTAGTCTTTCTGATACATAGGAGACACCTTACAAGTGGAGGTTTCCCTTATACATATAAATGTCTCCTACAAAAGCATAACTTCTACTTGCTTTTTAGAGCTTGTCCTGTGTCTGCTCTTTCTTAAAAATAACAGGCCCAGGGGCACCTGGGTGGCTTAGTGGGTTAAAGCCTCTGCCTTTGCCTCAGGTCATGATCCCAGGGTCCTGGGCCTACATAGGGCTCTCTGCTCAGCAGGGAGCCCGCTTCCCCCCCTCTCTCTGCCTGCCTCTCTGCCTACTTGTGATCTCTGTCTGTCAAAAAAATGAATAAAATCTTCAACCAGCCCAAGATAAACCTTATGCTAAGAGGCATATTTTGGGGTGAAAAATTTCGCTCCTCTTCAGTCATCACCAGTTCATGTCCATGATCCAGTTTCCTGAACTGATGATGAATATAGGTGCACCAAAATGAACCAGCTCATGATGCCTCAAATATTAGCTTTTGTTAGATAGATAACTACATAGTGTTCTGATTTTCACTGATGCCAAAGAAAACAGTGGATGGGAAGAAACTGATGTAGCTCTGTACTGTCTTCTTTTTAACACTGGTATAGGGGCGCCTGGGTGGCTCAGTGGGTTAAAACCTCTGCCTTTGGCTCAGGTCATGATCCCAGGGTCCTAGGATTGAGCCCTGCATCGGGCTCTCTGCTCAGCAGGGAGCCTGCTTCCTCTTCTCTCTCTGCCTACCTCTCTGCCTACTTGTGATTTCTGTCTGTCAAATAAATAAATAAAATCTTAAAAAAAAAAACCACTGGTATATTTGCTTCACAAATGTTAGTATTTTTTCTAGATTCATGTAATTAACTGCCTAATTCCTTTCTCTCTCTCTTTTTTTTTTTTTCCTGTATTCTTGTAACTATTTTAGTCAAAAGTATAAGCAAGCAAGTCAGGGACAGCCAGATGTATGCTAATTGAATAGTCTTCAGTATTTCAGGGTTCTGGAAATAATCTGCATCCCTCAGTGATTTTTTTTTGTACCAAAACCAAGACAAACATCACTTTATTTAAGAAAAAATAAGTTCATTTTCTAAAGGTAAGATTTTACAAAACTAGAAATGTTCTTATTGCAGTATACTTTGTTTATTTATACCCTAAAGAGTTATTTTGAGAATTTCTTCCCAAGGTAGACTGTAAAATCTTGAGGACAGGTGAGAGATGGTGACTTATTTCCATACTAACAAGTAAATTAAGAAAACCCAATAAATTTGCATTGAGTAGAGTTTAAAAGTCATCTGCCTTACTTCTCACTCTTGTCCCTATTTTCCCAAGGGTTACCAGTGTTATTTGTAGCCTTTGTTGGGAAAGAAAGATTTTTCTCTCTCTTTCAAGATTCTTTTAGCTGGTCTAAGAATTAAACTGACATAAGACAGATTAACAGAAGGAAATCAATTATAATTATGTATGGATGGTGGCTTCTTAAGAATACGAGGCCTACAGGCAGCCAAGCAGCTGAAGCTTGTATGCCATCCAGAGCTAAGAATATGGGGGTAGAGGTCTGGAGTTTCAGAAGGACAGAATGCAATTCACAGGAAGATGAAGAGAGTAAATATTTGGCAAACAATATGTGCTGGGCCATACAGAAATGATAGTACACAGAGATGAATTTTAATAAGTAGACTTTGCTAAATTCTTCCATGTCTACCACCCCTGTTTTATATTATACTGCATTTACCTATGGTGATAGCAGCTTCCTTCCTGAAGCAGGTCCTCTATCTAAATTATTTTAGGAATTTGGGAGAAAGGTCAAAGATTAGTCCCAAGGCTTCTGTTTCTTAAAAATAATCAGCCTTGAATAATCCACCTGACAAAGAGACACATTTTTGCTTCCCCACACATTTTTTACTAACTATAGCTAATATTTTGAAAACAAATAAAAATAAAGCCATTGATTGAAACTGGAAATTAAGAAGATAAAAATTCCTCTGGCTAATATGGATGGGTCCCACTACTTACATGGCATAAGTACATTTAATAACATCGTGAAAACCTATGTTCTAATGCTTTCCTCTCTATGGAAGTTTCTCTTAATACTATAATTTTATCTATATCTACCTTAAGTCCTTTTTGATGAAAAAGAAACTCCAAAATAGATTCTGTACCAATCATCATGCTGAGAAAAATCAAAGATACTCTCTAACTACTCAGAGTATCCCTTTTCATTCTTCCAGTGAAGAATTTTAAGCCTATACTCTCCCTGATCTGCCCTATTCTATTGTGAACATGTTAGTTCAGAAGGAAAGAGAAGTAAAACCTTGCAAGTCAAACCAGCTTCATAGCCAAGTAGTGACATTCATTCTTGTATAAGATAAATGAAAATTATAACTGGTGAAACCATTGCATACTTCAGTGTTTATTCAAATGAAATGGAAAACATGCATGTAGCATGGGAAATAAAACTAATTCCCAGCACCGGTACAACAAAATTATTTATACATCAGCAGCAAACATTATAAATGGTATATTTCAGCAATAATTCTTACCATAATGCCAAACTATTACTGGCCATACTTAGCTGTTACTGCATGCAATATTTGCATCTTTCTACTCTTATTAATTCTGGAAAACAGTGCAATGCAAAAGACACACCCACTATTTTGATATAGAATTTGTATTGAACATATGTTCCTTCCATACTTTTAATCTGAATATAAAATTAACACAAATCTTAAGTATGTGCAAAAGGAGTTGTTAGAATTTGTTACTAAATACATCTTGTGTGTACAGATATTAGTACAACCAAACTCCAAAGTTGCAATGTGTTAATGTTTATAGATATATAGATAAATAGAATAATAGATCAATATAAGTATGTCACCATTTCATGAGAACCTTTAAAAATATATAGTGCTTAAAATTTTTATCCAAAAATCTGAATATATTGTTTCTTAAGGATATAGTAAAACTCAGAATAATTAAAATAATATTTAAATCCTCGTATCAGTCAGATTTCAGGAAGGAAAATAAAGCCCTCACCAGATCGTTCAGTAGAAAATATTTAAACATGTTGGAAAAAATGAAACTGTAAGCCAAGAACCTGAAGTAACCCAGAGATTTCCAGTATTGGGAAGCTCTTTCCCTTCCTAGGGTTGGAAGATAATTGAAACAAGTCCCTTCGAAAATAATTCAGAATTGATTAAGGACTTAAATGTCAAACCTGAAACCATAAAACTACAAGTAAACATAAGGGAAAATCTCCTTGACATTGGTCTTGGAAATGATTTTTTGGATATGACACCAAAAGCACAAGCGACAAAAAGCAAAAAACAACAAAGGGGACTTATCAAGCTAAACAGTTTCTTCACAGCAAAAGAAATGATCAACAAAATACAAAGGCAATGTACAGAAAGGGAAAAAGTATTTGTAAACCACATATTTGATAAGGAGCTGTTCTCTAAAATATATAAGGAAATAAAAATGAAAACTGCAATGAGATATCACTTCATACCTGTCAGGATGGCTAAAATCAACAACACAAGAAAGAGCAGGTATTCATAAGGATGTGAAGAAAGGGGAACCCTCCTACACTGTTGGTGGGAATGCACACTGGGGCAGCCACTGTGGAAAACAATATGAAGGTTCCTCAGAGTTAAAACTAGAACTACCTTCTGATCCAGCAATTGAACTATTTGGTATTCATCCCAAAGAGTTCAAAAATACTAATTCAAAGGGATACATGCACCCTGATGTTTATAGCAGCATTGTCTACAATAGCCTAATTATGGAAATTTCCATATCCCTAGTGTCCATCAACTGATGAAGGGATAAAGAAGAAGTGGTATATATATACAATGGAATATTACTCAGCCATAAAAAGAAAACTTGTCATTTGCAATGATATAGATGGAGCTATAGAGTACCATGCTAAGTGAAATAACTCAGAGAAAAACAGCATATGATTTCTCTCATATGTGGAATTTAAGAAACAAACAAATGAGAAAAAGGGACAAAAGAGAGAGAGAGAGAGAGGCAAGCCAAGAAACAGACTCTCTCTCTCTCTCTTTTTTAGATTTTTATTTATTTATTTGACAAAGAGAGGGAGAGCACAAGTAGGCAGAGCGGCAGGCAGAGGGAGAGGGAGAAGCAGACTCCCCACTGAGCAGGGAGCCGGATCCAGGGCTCAATCCCAGGACCCTGGGATCATGACCTGAGCCTAAGGCAGATGCTTAACCATTTGAGCCAACCAGGTGCCCCTGAATCACTATCTTGCACATCTGAAACTGATATTACACCGTATGTTAACTAACTGGAATTTAAATAAAAACTTAAAACATGTATATAAATGAAAGAAATCATACAACTGTAGAGCAAAAACATGAAATAAGTCAATTAAAACATGTGCTAAAGACCTAAATAGACTCCCCCCCCCAAAGAAGACATAAATGGCTAGCAGGTACTTGAGAAAGTGGTCAACATCACTATTAATCATCGGGGAAATGCAAGCCAAAATTTCAGTGAGATCTCACTTGACAACTGTTAGAATGACTATTATCAAAAAGGCAAGAGATAAGAAGTGCTGGTGAGGATGAGGAAAAAAGGAACCTTGGTACACTGTTGGTGGATCTGTAAATTCGTGCAGCTACTATGGAAAACAGTATGAAGGATCCTCACAAAATTAAAAAAAAAATAGAACTACCATTTGATCCCACAATTCCACTTCTGGGTATATACCCAAAGAAAATGAAATCACTGCCTTGAAAAGATATCTGCAACCCCATCACCAACATGTTTATTATAGAAATATTTACAATAGCCCAGACATGGAAATAATCTACATGTAAACAGATGAAATATAAAGAAAATGTGGGATAGATATAGATATCTATCGATAGATATATCTATATCTATAGATATAGATACCAATATAGATATAGATAGATATAGATACAGATATGTAATAGAATATTATTCTGCCCTACAAGGAAGGAAATCTTGCCATTGTGATGACATGAATAAAATTTAAAGACATGTTAAATGAAAGAGAAGAAAAAGAAAAAGAAAAATACTGTACGATATCTTATGAGTAGAATGTAAGAGAAAACTCATAGAAAAGGAATAGATTTGTGGTTGCTGCCTTGGGGTTGGGATGAGGGAAATGGGTGAAAATAGGCACAGGGTACAAACTTTCATTTATAAGGTGAGTTAGTCCTGAGGATGTACTGTACAGCATGTTGACCATAGGTAACAATATGCTAGTGTGTACTTGAAAGTTACTAAGAGAGTAGATCTTAAAAGTTCTCACCACAAAAAAGAAGAAAAAGAAGTAACTGAGGTAATGGATTTCTTAACTAAACTTATCAAGATAATAATTTTGTAATATATAGATACATAAAATCATTGTTTTGTATAACTTAAACTTATACAATATAATGTTAATTATATCTCAATAAAGCTGGGAAAAAATTAAATAAATAAGAAAGGAGGTAAGGTAAGAAGTGGTGTTAAAGTAACATAACTGGGGCAGAGAGGTATAAATGGAGACCATGAATGAAGAACCTGTCTTTGAAAGCAGGAATCACAGAAGAAACATGTTGCAGAAGCAGCAACCTCATGGAAATAATGCTTATTCAGAGGGAGGGGGTGGATATACTTGGTCTTCTTTCTCCTTCCTGCCAATCTCCTGCTGGTACCTCTTATGGGTCGAATCTAACAGGAATTCTTTTGGCAAAGGAACCTGGGAAATGTAGTCTTCAATGGTTGATATCTGATTAAGTAGGATAAAGCAGAGATAGGACAAGAATAGATCTGAGGGCAGAGAGATGACTGATCCAATCCTTAAAAACCAAGGCAGGGGTGATGTGCAACAGGAAATCTCAAGAGAGCATAGATGGAAACTACAGTTAACCTGAGAAAAGATCATATAAATTCTATAAATGTTTATCAAAGTAATAAAGGCAGAAGCTTGTAATTATAATTTGCTTTTTAATCATTTTGATATGGAGGACTTTCTGCCACTAGAAATTTCTTTCATGCAAAGACGGTTGAGAGAGAAAGAAAGGGATGTTTTTCTGATAGCTTTGCCTGGAAAGGAGGCATTTTCCTACTCAAATGGCAAGGTTTCCTGAGGAGAAAATAAATGGTTCCTGCTGAGTATCAGAATGAAAACCACAGAGTGACTGAAGCTTGGGCATAATTACAGATAGCCTAGAAGAAGCATGAAAAATGGATAAGAGACAGTGAATTTCATTTATAAAGTTTACTTCTATGCCACGTTTCTCTGAAGTTGTTTGAGGGGGCTTCAAGCAAAACCCATATACAATAAGAATACAGAATAGTCTCTGAATATTTGGTCCAAGGAAAGGAGTAATTAAAATATCCCCCCAAATTACAGCTTTTTAAGTTTGCTGTGAATGTACATGAGATTTGACTTTTGACTTTTGGGCAAGGAAAGCCAAATGTGACATACTGACCTAGTTCTCACAATTAGTGTGGGAAAGTATACCATTTATTCAGGGGAATTATAAGTATTTCCAGACATATAGTCCTAGACATTCTCAATAGAAATGTATCTAAAAACATTGTATGATAAAGTGTACACTGACTCAAATAACATTTTATAGCAAAGGTGAATATTATATGCCATAGGAATCTTTCATACTATCAAGTATGAGAGAATCTGAACATATAACATTAAACCATATTTCAGAGAATGAAATACTTTCATTTCATTTGTTCAAGAGCTTGACTAACTTGGTGTAGTAAACATTAATGGTTGTTCAAGAGCTTGACTAACTTGGTGTAGTAAACATTAATGGTTTCATTAATAGCCATGTCCATAATGTGCTCCAGAGAGTACAAACTCCATAATATAAAAGATGTTCAAAATGCCCACTTAAGTTTGTGAAATGCTGTATCATGTACTATAACCCTCTGGGATATTCTAATTTAATAAGACCATACAAAAGATCTGAGTAGTCTTTCAAAGAGGAATCTATTGAAAGTTGTTCAGCCTAATGTTTTCCAAACACTTTTGATCACAGAATCTATTTGAGACTGAAGTTAGTTAATATTTTGGGGGACTAGGTTTTCACACTTCTCACTTTGGGGAATTCTAGACTCATTTCATCACACAAATAAATTTAGGATGTGTATAATAAGCATTATATGAATACCATGTTCACTATTATCATTAATAGTAAACAAAGCACTGACCCTTATTAGATGCTACTTAGAAGCTATTAAGTACTGATAATGTTGAGCATCTCCTATTAATAATATAATAAATAATAAGTGAAATAAATAATAAAATATAATTTATTATATAAATATAAATATATAAATATAAAATATAATAAAATAATAAGTGAAAATAAGTGAAATTTCTTTGAATACCAGAAAATAAAAATCACTTTTTATTTAGAAAACTGAAAAAATTAATAAAGTGGAACTTTCCAGAGCAAGGAATCTGCCTTTTGTCCCATGATGAGAAGTGTCTTCATGAAAATCCAGGAAATTCAATAGTGCTTAAATTTAGAACTACTGTAGCATTTGATACCTTTGGGTTATATATGTTTTGGTAGGACACACATGATGGTGCTCTGGGAGCAGTATGGGGCAAGTGTGAATGGCTCTGGTCCTTAACTAGGAAACCATTACTAATGATAAGTTGATCCATTTTATTTTAATCACCATAAATTCCCAGTGATTTTCACTCAGCCATATAGAAAAATATCTATCTCAGGGGTTTTGTAACAATTAATAGATTTTTGAGGTTTTTTTTTTTATTCCCCAGTTTTCTACCAATTACCTGTTGAGCACTATAACAATTTAACCTTACAGTGCTAAACAATAAAATGAAAATGCACTGACCAAACTATTAAGAAACTTCCACAGGAAGGCATTTAATAGATGTTCCATGATTATTTTCTTTTTTCTGCTTGTCTTTCAAAGTTCCAGATAATATACATAAGCTCAGAGGGCCTCAAACCTAAGTGCACATTGAAATCTTCAGCAGCGTTTTCAAGTAAAAAAAACATAACAGAGGCAACCAGAAATCATTAAATCAGAATCTCTAGTGTACCATCTGGACATAAGTACTTTTTTTAAAAAGCTTTCCACATTTTTCTAATAGCAGCTAAGATGGAAAACTCTGAATCAGTTGTAAATGTAGTCTCAGAAGTATCAAATGAGGAAGTAGAGTGAATAAAATAGAAAGGAACAACATCCAGAGATGACCAAGAAAGTAAAACATAAAATTATAACCTGTGACATTAGCATAATAAGTTTAATAGGAGCTAGGCAGTGAGGTACTACAGGGAAAATCTATAAACATCTTTAAAATATAACTCCAGCAGAAATTATCTACAGCAGTGATTAGCAAACCTTGTTGCTTAATTGAATCAGCTGGGTGAGACTGTAAAAAGCCAGATGCCTAAGTTGCACCCCAGACCATATAAATCAGTATTTCTGGAGTTGGTGCCTTTTGGCTTGGGGTATTGGTACTTTTAAAGCTCCGCAAGTGATTCCAATGTGCAATAATGAATGTTTCTCAAATTTCAATGTTCATATGAATAACTGGGGATCCTGTTAAAAATCAGATTCTGATTATGCAGGTCTGGGGCTGGACCCAAAATTCTACAGTCTCAGTACTTCCCATCTGCTGGTGTTGCTGCTGCTGCTCTAAGAAACACACTTTACACAATAAGGATTTTAACGCTGGCTCTCAAACTTGGCTGCATATTGGACTGACCTGGGGAACTTTAAAAGTTGCTGATGCTTTGATCCTGACCCCAGATGGTCTGACGGACATGTAGACAGTATGGTATAAACCACTCATTGATATGCTTTTGATTGCCTTTCTCCCTTCCCCCACCTTACCCATCCCTTCTGTGCTTCCCTAATCTTTCAAATCAATTACCTGCACCCATATCCTTCTGTTAAAGTTGACTTTTAGGGGATCCCATGCCAAGACCCCACCTTCAGCTTTGTAACACAACTCATCTGATATGATGTTCTTTTCCTGTTTCCTCTTTTTACAAGGTTCAATTTTTTTTCATGTCAGCATTTGCTCTATTCCTTCCAGTCTAATGCTTTCAGTCTGACAGAAAGAAAAAAAAATTGAGGGGTGCCTTGGTGGCTCAGTCAGTTAAGTGTCTGCCTTTGGCTCTGTTCATGGCCCTGAAGTCCTGGGATAGAGCCCCACATCAGGCTCCCTGCTCAACGGAGAGCCTCTTCTCCCTCTACCCCTCACCCTGCTTGTGTTCTCTCTCTCTCTCTCTCTCTCAACTAAATAAATAAGATATTTTAAAAAATGAAACAAAGTAGAAGCTGGGACTTTCTATTTTTTTGTCACTTCATAACATTGCCTTATGCACTCCCAATAAATTAAACTGTGATTTTTATTGTTGTGAGTCTTGCTCTGAAAATGATTGTAAAATCTTGTATGTTATTCTTAATATTTTTTTTTCAAGTTTTAGCATAATTTTAGTTAGCTCTTTCATGAAATTACTCTAAGGAGTTCAGATCCTCTAGTTTGTATTCATCATTGGTCATTTTCTTAGGGTTCACTAATCTGGCATTCTCATTTTCCACAATGTGAGAAAACAGGTAAATAATGAAGGAAATGTCTGTAAGTAAAAGTCATACAACAAGGACTCATCCATCCATCCATGCATCTAATCATTCAGTCAGTGTTTAATGAATATCCACTATGCATCAGGGAGGTGTCTGATTACTGGGAAGCAGAGTAAAGAGGACAGACAGACAAGCATTTTGACTAATGATTAGTGACTGTAAAGCAAAAATATGATGATTTCATATTATGCCAGTTACTGTAAAGGAAATATACAGAATGTGATAGAGGTAGGCATGTGTGTTGGGAAGTGCAACTTTATAGACAATGGTCAGTGAAGGTTGCTCCGAGGAGGAGTTATTTGAGATAAATTTCAAAAGCTCAGCCCCTTTTATTCATAAGAGAATGTTTTAGGAGAATGTTATGAAGAATTACCTTCAAAGTGGGAGAATGGGGAGAAAGTGGTAAGAGGATTTTGCTCAGCGATAACTTATGCCCTCCAATTTTGATAGTATATTTATAATGTATGTGGTACATAATGTTTACAATGTTATATACAATAATTATAAGAAAGGAGAAGTAGACAAATAAGAAACAGGTGGTGGTAGATAGTACAGGTAGAAAGAAATACAAAGTACAAAAATTAAAGTTTTAAAAGATGAAAAAAATTGAATTAGGATTAAAAATAAAATAATTTAAATTTGAAAAAAAAAACATTAAAAAATAATTTAAAATGGGGTGCCTGGGTGGCTCACTTGGTTAAGTGTCTACTTTTGGCTCGGGACACGATCCTAGGGTCCTAGGATAGAGGGCCTGCATTGGGCTCCCTGCTCTGCCAAGAGTGGGCTTTTCCCTCTCCCTCTGCCCCTCTGCCACTTATGTGCATGTGCTCTCTCCCTCTCATATAAATAAAATCTTTTAAAAATTAAAAAAAATAAAATCCATCTACACAAATTCCTGAAACATAGATCTTTATTTCCATTTTAACCCATAAATAAATAGCCCTGTCCCTTAGAGGATATTGTTGTAGGTCATTATTGAAATTCAGTCAATGAATTTGACTTAAACAATCTGAGGGTTTTGAAGGGGCAGGGGGTGGGAGGTTGGGGGAGCCAGGTGGTGGGTATTAGAGAGGGCACGGATTGCATGGAGCACTTGGTGCAGTGCAAAAACAATGAATACTGTTACACTGAAAAGAAATAAAAAATTTAAAAATTTTTAAAAAGTTCAAAAAAAAAAAGAAAAAGAAAAAAATCCTTTAGGAAGTTGGTGTTACCATTTTGGAAGCTTTCTATCACAAATATTTAAATACAAAAAGTTTGCTCTTCATAGAGATAAGCTTTAAACATGTACAAAATGGTCTCAGAATTTCGTATTATTTGACAGTGGAATGTAAATAAGGGACCCACCCACAAAGTATTGAAAATTTTCCTCTGTGGCCCTCACATACTTTTATACCTATTCCTCCCCATACTTATTGATAAAATTTAAATTTCCCAGCCTTCATCTGCAATTCACGAGATTGATTCCTTCCTCTCCTGAGAACCAATTTGAAGTAATTATTCCCAAACTAGCTGATATTTGACTAACCCTCTTGTTAAAGTTATAGTAAAAAAAAAAAAATCTGTCCTTCTTCCTCTGAGACAGAACATTCCTTCAGAACTTGCATGTTGAATTAAAGGCTTAAGTTTAATGGGTTTTTTTTGTTTATCTTATACTATAGATAAGTGCTTTACATTAAATTATTTAAATATAAGTATAAAATCGAGAGCTTAGTATAATTTCATAATATATGAATAGAATGATATAATAGTATTAAAATAACAATATGAATAATATTGTGACAATGCAAATTTATTATCTCACAATTCTGTGGTTCAGAAGTCTAGGTTAGCTGGTTTCTTGGCTCCAAATTACCCGAGGCTGAAATCAAGGTGTTAGCTGGCTGGACTCTTGTCAAAGGTTGCAAAGACATGTTAATTTCTTCTCATACTTGGAATCTCTTTAACTTTCCTGTCATTCTCATCTCTCTTCTGCCTCCAAGCCAGAGGAATGTCTCTGCTTTTAAAGGCTCATGTTATTATATTAGGCCCACATGAATAATCTAGGATAATCTCCCTATTTTAAAATCTATAATATTACTAGTATGTTCGAAGTTCCTTATGTCATTGTAAGATAACATGGTCACAAATGTGAGGGATAAAAGAATGGATTATATTGGCTTACAGATAATATACATTTAATAGTCTCCTGGTTAAAAAAAAAACTATATGCACATGTATATGTATGACATGCATAGAAGTAGTATGAAAGTTATATTCTATGTATATCTCTATTATCTGAATTTACCAGAATAAACACATTTTATTTGCACTTTTAGAAAGAAATATTATTTTAAAATAAGGAAGCACAGGAAGACAAAAAATGTTTTATTTTAAATTTCCAGTTGACTGACATTTAAATTTCATATTTGGAAAAATAAGTGTTACCCTGTTTCCTTTTTGTGATAAATTAGAAACAGAGAGGTTGACTGTTTAATATGTGAGATTATAATACCTAATCCAATGCACTCCTTATATCTTCTTGTTGCTAAGGAGTGAGAATTAGAAAGAATTACATGATATGTACTATTTTATAAAACATGTAGTATCATAACATATAATACACTATAATCTCCTTGTAGAGTAAATCCCTACTAATTCTTGGTAGATACCAAGAGAATCTTATGTTTCAGAATAAGAGAAAAATAGAGTGATAATACAACTAAAGACCCTGTTTCTACATTTATAATTGTCTTACCATATCAACTATGTAAGTTTTCTGCATACACATAAGGATATTTATGTACTTCGGGAACACTTGTTTTCAGATTTTACCAGTAGAAGTAAAGGAAATAGTTAAAATCATGTAGAAAAAAGTATCTTAAGTGTCTATTAATATTTGAAAAACATACTAAAAACCTACAAAATTCACATATTTAGAGAATATTTCCATATGTTAACAGTCAGATGTTCAGTCATAATTGCCTTGGTCAATATAAATTTAATCTTTCTTGAAGAAAAAAGTTAATTTGAGTTCATTCTAAAACAACTAAAGCAGGGTTAATTTGAAAAACAGTCATTTTCAAGGTAGACGTTACATGCTTCGGGCAAAAGCCTTTACACTATTTGCAGAGTAATGTTTCAGAGTTAAGTGTGAAGCTGTTTTTGATCCTGAAATATTGAGTACTCTATAAAAAGAATCATCAAACCAACATATTGCCATGCAGATTTAACTAAAATAAATAGTGCCTAAAATAAACAGTGTTGTGATTTTTAAACCAGACATATTCTAAATGGAAAAAAAATGTGCATCTCTGTATTAACTAGATTTTTCCAGATTAAACTTAAATTAGGTAAAGTGGTCATCATGCAAATTGTGAAATAAATCTAGAAAAACAAGTTTCGATAATAATGAAAATCACATTTTAGAGCTCTACAAATATAAATTTCCGAGGCTAAAAAGTAGCAACCTCTAATCATGGAAGTGCCTGTGGTCTGGAACAAAATGGTATATTTCTAAGCAGTGGTGAAGAATAAACTGTCCTCTAAATCAATAAATGCTTGTTAGTGCAATTAGCTGTCCATTAGTAAATACAATTAATTTACACCTATTTCAGTTCAACACAGAAATAAATTCTAGATGGAATAGTGAGCTACATGATAAAAAAATAATAGTTGAAAACATTAAATGTCACTTTGAGAAAGGCCTACTTAAATACCAGAGAAGTCATAAATAAAAATATTAACATCTTTTAGTATATATCATGTCAAATTGAGAGTTACAATGTAGGAAAAAATTGTAACTCATTTTGTAAATGAAGACAAATATTTTAAAAACTGGAGTTTCTACATATTCTATAAAAAGTGGCAGAAGTCAATTGTTAACAAAACATATGAGGGCAAGTCGGAAAGTACAAAATATAAATGACCAGTGAACATATGAAAATATGCACAAAGTTATAAAAAAAATTGTCAGAGAGCAAATTAGAAAACTGCAAAGTATAATTTTTTCTTAATCATAATAAGATCAATAACATTAGATGTTAGTGTGAATGTGAGAAAATGGGTACATGAATACATTCTTATTGGACTAAATTTGTTAACCATTTTTGGAAGGTAATTTATTGGTATCTATCAAAATGTGAAAAGCCAATACTTTTTTTAAAAAAACAAATTCCAGTTCTAAGAAATTATTTTATGGAAACCCTACACATGTGTCCAGTAATTAGTATGCAAGATATTCCTTGGAGCATTGATTGTATAGCCTAAATAAACAAGTAAATTTAAAACAGTCATCATAAGAGAGTGGTTAAATAAATTGGGTTACACCTTCTCTATGTAATGCTTTGTAGTTATTTTTAAGAAAATGAAGTATATATTGTTAGGGGAATAAAAATTTTATAAATCCTCGTGTAAGGAACAAAATATAGATGGGTGTCTGTGTATCCATGTTTAAGTAAAGGAAATTTAAATGGACAAATGGTCACCCATCTCAGGACAAATATGTTTCTCTAGATAGTAGAATACAAGAAGGAGGACAAAGAGATATTTATATATCACTCTTTGCACTTTGTATCATTTGGATCTTTTACATGTATATTGCTGTATTATCTCTAGAAAGAAGGAAGGGAGGGAGGGGGGAAGGAAGGAGGAGGAATGGTGCACTCCCGTATTACTTACATAATTTAAGGAGAAAGAGAAAAGAAGGGAGAGAAGGAATAAAAAAGGAAAGAAGTCTGGTTGGTCTGTCTTAAAGGGCAGGGATTTTGAATTTTTGTTTCCACTGTACTGATACTGATACATTATAATCACCTAAAAAGTACTTGTTAAATAAAGAAGGAAGGAGGGAAGGTAGAATGGATTTCTGTGATTTCTTCTCAATACCTGGAAAATATACAAATAACAGTGTGATGATATCTCTTGTGATCACTGTATTTATCTTAAACTATGTGGTAGAATGTGTTTTTTTAATTCATATATAATATATTATTTGTATCAGGGGTACAGGTCGGTGAATCATCAATCTTACACAATTCACAGCACTTACCATAGCACATACCCTCCCCAGTGTCCATCACCCAGCCACCCTATCCCTCTCACCCCCTCCCCTCCAGCAACCCTCAGTCTGTTTCCTGAGATTAAGTCTCTTAATATACACTCCTGTGGATCAACTGTTTTACAACAAAAGCATAAAAGTACTAAAAACATTAGGGTCTTAGAAATCAGACACAGAAACAGTATATCAGTTCACCTAGATCAGGTTTTAATTTTCAGTGGTAAGACGGTGCTTGTTATCTTTTTGTCCAAATACTTATTTTCTGTCAACAGTGTACTAACATTGTGGTGTATATTTCCTTAGTCATTATTTCTGTGAAACTTACTTACAACTTAAAATATACATTAAAGAGTTGAAATTAAATTAAGAATTAAGAAGTAGTGGGTGGTAAAATTAAGACAACAAATTTGATTAATAATGAAAATTTTATCTATTGTATATTTCCATTGCTCCCTCCATTTCATATTTTTTATTTCCTACATTTATATTAAAAAACTCATAAAAACAAAAAATAACCTATCACATATTAAGTTAATCATCATTATGAAATGTCATTTCCTTTTAATTCTCACATATTTTGCTCTTTATTCCTGATATTTGCACTGGATCTCTAGACAAATGATGGCAAAGTTTAGTTGTCATTGTGAAAATGTAAATGCATACTTTATTTTTAATTAATTTTCCCCACCTGTTTATTCATATTCCCAGTTGGTCTATATTATCTTTTCCTATCCCTTTCCAATTATCATGCATTCCTTCTGTATGAAATTCTATAATTCTAATTATAAAATTATGATATCTAATTGTTTTGTATTAATCAGTTAATCCAACAAGTATTTATTGAGTGTACCCATTACTATTTTAGGCACTGGGGCTCCAGTAAGAAAAATATCACTGTCCATCATGGAGCTTCTAGTCTAGTGGGAAATGACAGACCATAAGCATAATAATTCACATGTGCTAAAACAGATTGTCATAATTGCTATAAAAATGACAGGATGAAAGGAACAGGAAGTACTGGGGAAGGAAACCTCTCAAAATGTTAGGAAGTGAGGGAGGGAGCCGCTTAGGTATCTAGGGAAAGAGATTGCTAGGCAAAGGAAACAGGTGCAAACAACTGAGGGAGAAACATGTATGGTGAGATTCCAGGAAGAGCAAGGCTAGAGCACTGGAATGGAGTTGGATAGGCATCGACAGATGGTGGATAAGATCACAGAAGCCAAGAGGCAGGGTGAGGCAGGTCACCCTGTGTAAGCCTTTTAAAGCATTTTTACTTTTACTCTAAGTAGACTCTTGAACAGAGAAATGACATAATTTGTCATGCATTTATAAAGATCTCTCTGGCTGCTGCTGGAAAATAGACTTAAATGGAGCAAAGGCAAAAGCAGGGCAACAAGGAGGCTATGCTATAATCCAGAGAGATGATGGTGCTTGGACCACAGTGGTCACTTTGATGCTGTAAGATCATTTCAGAATTTATAAATAATTTGAAGTATATAAACTAGATGTGGAGTAAGGAGAAGAATTAATGATGACTCATGCAAACAACAGGAATTGACTCAGTTTAGGTCAGCAGAAAGAATTACTGTGGGGATGCCCATTAAGCTAAAACTAGAACTTGGCTGGTTAATCAAGAAACCTGACAGCCCTTGGATTGCTTTCTCTCTCATGGCACCTCTGCTTAATTCTGAGAGTGAGAACTGCCCAGCCCAGGAGTTACTACTTGATGAAGTGTTTTTTGTTTTTGTTTTTGTTTTTTTAAAATTTCTTGTTTGACTTCAATTAGTTCCTTGAAATATAATGGATTTAAATATAAAACCAGAGAGGGGCACCTGGGTGGCTCAGTGGGGTAAAGCCTCTGCCTTCTGCTCAGGTCATGATCCCAGGGTCCTGGGAACGAGCCCCACATCGGGCTCTCTGCTCAGCGGGGAGCCTGCTTCCTCCCCACCCTCCCACCCCCCGCCTCTGCCTGCCTCTCCACCTACTTGAGATCTCTGTCAAATGAATAAATAAAATCTTTTAAAAAATATATAAAACCAGAGAGAATGTAAGAAAATAAAGGGAAAGGATCTTGAGAACAAAGAAAGAAGGAATGATAGATTTTGAAAATCGGTGACCAATAATTAAATAACTGAGGTGAAGAACAGAAAACAGTGAGAGAAAACAAAACAAACCCAATGGAATACTTTTAAAACACCACTCTTACATAGTATGACACTTGCATGTTTAATGGCTTTCAATTCAGTAGCAAACATCATTTTCACTAAAGGAGATGTTATTTTTTAAAGGCAGTTAGGGGAGCCTGGGTGGCTCAGTAGGTTGGGCAGCTGCCTTCAGCTCAGGTCATGCTCCCAGGGTCCTGCGATGGAGCCCCGGGTCGGGTGGGGCTCCCTGCACAGCGGAGAGCCTGCTTCTCTGTCTCCCTCTGCCTGCCACTCTCTCTACTTGTGCTATCTCTCTGTCAAATAACTAACTAACTAACTAACTAAATAAATAAAAATAAAAGGCAGTTAGATGGACTATATATACTGACAGTCTTAAACATCAGGTCACCCAACAGTGTTCTGTACCCTGAAATGGAGTTTATTACCTGATGTCACAAGGCCTTACCAGCTGGAATTACTTTTTTGTTTGTGTGTTTTTTATCAAATTGCCAAGTTCAGTTTGTTGATCTTCAAAATCAATTAGGCCAATATCTTCCCCTGTTGACTATTTGTATTTTAGTCAATTATTATTAATAGAATGATTATGCTTTGATAATGAAAACGGGACTATCCCTAGGGCCAAGACAAGTTTTATTATGGTAATTACTAGGTATAATTTAAATATTTGGAAACTTCGAGATCACGGTGAATTTCAAATATATGGTACTAATAGAAGAGTGAATATCTGGCATTTTTAATGATGCTACTAATGTTTTCCTGAGGCATTTGGGACACAGTTGCTTTCTTCTCCAACCAACATTTACTACTATTACTGATAAAGTAATTTCCATATTTTATTGTGGATATACTCATTGCAGGAAATCCAAATTCCACTGTAAAATCGTTCATTTTATTCTTTACAATAGATCCTCCTTCTTCGTACCAACTAGTGAGTATCCATTGTTACTGTAAAAATTTTAATCTTTGCAGTGCAGTCATTTTATAAGCATACCCATATTTAGTGTAAGAGTAATATTTGTCCAAATTCTGGCCTAATACCTAATAATGGCATTTACTGTATTGTTCTTTTTAAGAGTCTCTATATTGAAATAAGTTACTGTATATAAAACTACTATTTAAAACACAAAGGATTTAAGAAATAGTGAGAAACAAAAATTTAATGAACATAAAGATGACCAAAAGTATTGGTTTGGAAAAAAGTATGCAGCTGGAAATATTTTCATGGTGATTTTAATTCTGGGATATCTTTCAGGAGATCTAAAGTCATGAATGCCAAGTTGATGTTTAATAAATACCTCTGGAAGGGAGATTTAATTACATGGAATTTGTGGATTTTTTTCTGGCCTCTTTGACTTTGGAATAATACAAAACAACATGAAAACATTTTATTATATTAAAAAATGAGGACTGGAATAATTAGGAGTGTAAGATCTACATGAGTATAATCTAATTTTATATTGTATTACCCAGAAGAAGTGCTAATGTCACACATATCCAATTCTACCCATGACTTTTCTGAGGAGGACTTCAGGAACTTGGGACTACCTAGAATTGTTGTTACCTTATGATATGTATTCTGTTAATTAATTAATGAAATTAATGAACATAAGTGTTATGAAAATTATATTTAGAATATTTAAAATGCAGGTAAATAAATTAATTGCTCCCGAAGGTCATTTTACTTCCAAACTCTACAAGTATCATTAATGTATGAAATGTTCTGTGACTTTCCACTTTGATGGATAAAAGGAATTAAAATAATGCTAGAAACAAACAATTCACTGGTAATATTAGTAAAAAGGAGAGCTAGATTAAAGGGAATTTTAGCCTCACAAGTTGTAATGTCATACAGTTTGATTATAAGTAACATCTTAATTTAGGAAAGGTAAAATAAAACAAAATCATTAACTTTTCTTTGGAATCTATATTCCAAATGTATCCATACAAGAGAAAGATAAAACTCAAATAACCTCTAGGAATATTAATTTTGTAGAGCAGTATGACCAAAATGAGGTTCTTAGAAACAACATGAAATGATTAAAAACCCAAATTTTCTTTAGTGTTTAATGTACTTGAATAATTTCTTCCTCCTGATTTCCACTGATAGAAATGTTTGATAATTGCACTTTGCAGTGCCACCAGAAAATAGGATTTTAGAGAGGAAAGGTATTTGCTTTCGAATAATATGATTTAAAACTAAGTGGAGTATTATGTAGTGCTACTAAGCCCCAATTTCTTCAATCCCCTACCTCCCTTTAAAGGACAACTTCTCCCAGCCTAATTCTCAGCATTCTTATGCTGGGACCACATCTCCTTCTTCAGTATAGCCTGAAATAAGTATCTAAAATGAACGGAGTTGTTGATAACTGTGTCAAGTATCATTTCTTCACATGCATCTCCTCTTTCTGTGAGTTACTTAAAGGCAGGAGTTATGTTTTATTCATGATTATTTTTAGGACTTCTCATGGTGCTGAAGTTAGGATACAGTCACTACCTCAACAATTCAACAAAACAATTTTTTTTTTTTTTAATGCGGAACAACTCACCCTTCCTTATTGTGAACCATCTGGAATCTGAAGAAACAGGAAAGGGTAAAATAAATAGAAAAATTTAAGTGATGATGGGGAAGGGGTGTGTGTGTTTGAATAAACATGGTGCATGGAGAAAACAAGCAAAGGACGTTTGGGTCAGGCTGCTCCCATTTAGTAATAGGAGAAAGAGTATTTGGAAAACAAGGAAGAAAGTGACATGTATTGAAGATCCCATGAATGTGTTCCTCCGGCCAGGTATCCTCACTGTATTATTCATTTGATATTGTTAACACTATCTCACTTATGAGAAAACTAAGGTTCAGAGAAATAGCCAAAATATGGAACTACCAAGAGGCAGAAGTAGGTAGGCAGTTTATGTCTTTCTAAAATCTGTCAAAGGAGAAACAAAGATCACTACAACATGATGATCTTTTTTAAATGAATGGACTTTAAGGTTTTTTTTCAGCGGCTTTGTGTTCACAGAAAGATTGAACAGTTAGTAAGGAGAATTAAAAAAAAAACCCTCTCTCCCATTTTCCACTATTATTGACATCTCTTGAATTATTGTGGTGCATTTGTCAAAACTGATGAATCAATATTGATACATTATTAAATTAAAGAAACATAGTTTATATCAGGGTTCACCCCTTGCATTGTACAAGTCTATAGATTTCAACCAATGTATAATGTCATGTGTCCACCATTACAGTATCTCACAGTAAAGTTCCATCACAGAATAGTTTCATTATAACACCAATGCTTCACCTATTTATCTCTTCCCCTGGAAACCACTGATTTTTTATTTTTTTACTCTACAGTATTACCGTTTTGAAAATATATAGTTGAAATCATTCAGTATGTATCCTTTTCACACTGACATCTTGTACTTAGGAATAACCTTTAAGTTTAAGTTTCCTCTATGTCTTTTTATGGCTTGATAGCTCCTCTCTTTTTTGTGCTTAATAATATTCCACTATATGGATATACCACAGTTTTATTTATGCACCTATTGAGGGACATCTTTATTGCTTCCAGTTTGTGGTAATTATGAATAAGACTATAGCACACATCCATGTAGGAGGTTTTGTGTGGATATAAGCTTTGAACACATTTTTATAAATACCTAGGAGTATGGTTATTGGATTGACTTGTAATCTTTTTTTTTTTTAGTTTTATAAAGAAATTGCCAAACTGACTTCTAAAGTGGCTATACCATTTTGCATTTCTACCAACAGTGGATGAGAGTTTCTGTTGCTCCACATCTTCACCAGCATTTAGTATCATCAGGTGTTTTTTTTTTTTTTAATTTTAGCCATTCTAATAGGTGTGAAGTGTTATCTCATTTTTAATTTGTGATTCCCTAATATATAATGTTGAGTATATTTGCATGTGTATATTTTCTGTTTAACTTCTTTGCTGAAGTGTCTGTCCATAACCTTTTATTTATAACTGGATTGTTTGTTTGGTTATTGCTGAGTTTTAAGAGTTCACTACTTAGTTTGGATACAAATCCTTTATCAGATATATGCTTTGCAAACAGTTTCTCCAAGTCAGTAGCTGGTCTTTTCATTCTCTTAACAGTGTCCCACAGAGCAGAACATTTTAATTTCAGTGAGGTTCAGTTTGTCAATTTTTTTCTTCTATGGACCATGCTTTCAGTGTTGTTTCTAAAAACTACTCACCAAACCCAAGATCACCTAGATTATCTCTTACGCTATATCTAAAAGTTCTATAACTTTTTTGCACTTTACATTGAGGTGTGTGATACAACCTGAGTTAATTCTTCTGAAAGGTATAAGGTCTTTGTCTATATTTAATTTTTGCGTGTGTATGTCCAGTTACTTCAGTACTATTTGTTGAAAAGATTATCCTCTCTCCATAGAATTGCTTGTGCTCTTTTGTCAGAGATCAGTTGACTGTATCTATGGGTCTAGTTTTGGGATCTCTGTTCTGTTTCATTGATTTATTTGTCTATTCTTCTACTAATAGCACATTATCTTGATTACTGCAGCTTTATAGTAGGTCTTAAAGTTGGTATTGCCAGTCTTCTAACATTGTTATTCTTCAGTATCATGTTGGCTATTATAGATTGTTGATTTTTAAGTTACCAATCAAGAACACATATAATAAAGAAATGCATTAAATAATTCCCCAAGAAAAAATATGTTATTCTCATTCTCTTATGGTTCTATTAATCAAGAAGTATAAGTTTACACTCTAGATAATATAGAATGAATCCATTAGTCTAGTTTTGATTTATAAATCAAGAAATTCTAATATCCATTTTCTGGAAAGGATTATAGTAGCATGAGTAGCATTAACATGCCACTCAAATTTCCCTGTGAAAGAGGACTTGTAAGGGGAAGAGTAATTGGGTGAGAGCCTCCAGCTAACACACCTTTTGGATATACCTTTGCATTCTTTCAATGGTATACTGTTTTCAGGCCAGTCCCAGTGAGAGACTGAACACAGTAAGTATACAAGAGCCAAATTATCCCTGCCCAACATGGAAATTTTCTAATGGGCATCTATGTTCTGGGACTGCTCATCCATCTGGACAAGACTTTCTCAAAGCAGCCCTGCAGTCTGAGGGTCTTTCTACTACATTCTCCTTCCTTCTTTCTCCTCTTTCACAGGGGCAGACCTGCACTGCAGTTGCAAGTTTTTCCCCATGTAGTCCTGTTCCCATTCTTTACTATCTTTCAGAAGTATTTCTCTTAATAAATCTTTTATGTGTCCAATACCATTGAATTGTCTGCTTCTCAGAGGACCCAAACTGATAGAATCTTCAATTAGATGGGGTAAGGTTGAATTAGACAGGGTTGCTCTAAGTTCGTGGATTCAAGGTATATGGAACTGAGCTTTGCAACTAAGCTTCTTGGCTCTCAAAATAGAGTGTACTAGTCAACTACAGATACATAACAGAGTCCAACTATAGAGCCAACCAGCTGAGTCCAACATAAATCAGGTGATCCCAGGGAATTCTAATAATAAATAGTTATTTTAAACCACTGGCTTTGAGTTAGTTATTCATGTGGCAAAACTAACTGATCCAGTGTTTCTCACCAATCTATTATCATCAGTCACAAAGTAATAGACTCAAACAGTTACAATGCAAATAGGAAATTTTATAAATGAAAAAAATATAAATATAGCTTTATGGTATTTTCTCTAAGTTACCAAAATCAAGAGAAGCTTTAGCACAGAAAAAACAAGCCTACTAGAAGAAAGCTAAATGATGATCTAGCTAGAATACAAAGGTGTAAGCAAAAATACAAGAGCAATACAACAGGGAAGATTTAGCACATTAGAGGAAAATTTCTAAGAAGTCAGAATTCAACAGTTATGTGTTTGGAAATACAACCTATTCCATGCCCAGCACCTGACAAGATAAGATATATTAGGTTGCTACTACAGAAAGTAAATAGAATCGCTCTTTAATAGAAATTCTAAGAAGCTCCGATAGGCAAGGGCCAGCATTAGAAAAACAGGAGTAAATACATTGTACATACAACGTCAGCCACCAGCAAGATGTTAATGAGGGGGAAAGGTACAAATTTTTCTATTCCTTTTCATTAAAGTCAGTTCTCTCTCTCTCTCTCTATCTCTCTCTCTCTACTCCCCCTTTCCCTCACTACTCCCCCCCCAATATTAGGAGAAAATTGCCTTATGTGAAGGAAATATAAAAGAGAAAGTGACTCAACTTGATATATTCACTATGCTCTCACTCATTGTAAATTCTGAGTACTCTGTTATGATTATCTGTGTACCAGGCTGTGTATATGTAGAAAAATATACATGAGGTCTTCACAATATTATTGTGGTTACTGTGAATTTGGAAGAAAATATCACATAAGTGAATTGTCAGAGCTTGAAATTTGTGATGCAAAGATGTCTACAACATAGGCCCTATTGAAGAAAACTCTTATGCAGGGATCAATAATCACAATAAAATGAGATGAGTGAAATTATAGAGACATGCATAGAATACAACAGAGAGAAAAAGGACACTTGTCCATAGAAAATAATAAGGAAGGTGAGTAGAGATGGCAAACTTGAAAAGAGGAGTTAACATTATTTTTGCTAGTCATTAAATTATGAGATAGAAGTGTTGAGAGATTAAGTCTGAAAAGAAAAGGAGGGACAATTCTTTGGAGACCATGTATGCCATGCTAAGGAATATACATTTTACTATATTGTAGGTTACCAGGGTCCAGTGTAAGATATAAGTGTTTATGTTGTGGAGGGGGCTCTTGAGGAGGTTGGAGGTTTTTGTATTTTAAAAGTTATAATTTGAGATATATTACCTAGATTATAATATGGAAAGCAGATAAAAAAGGCTTTAAATATTTCCTGTTTAAAGATGCTTTGGAAACTAGCAGAGTTAAGACAAAATACTGTTTTCAAAGATTGGAGCTGCAAAATATATTAATTTGTGTTTCGAGAAAATTTCATAGCACAGAACTAATATGCTAAAAAAAACTATATATGGAACAGAGTTGTGCTTAATATTTGTTGTGTTTTAGAAATTTTACTTTAGAGACTAATTAAAAAGATAGCTGAAGATAAGTTGCCAGGGAATATACTGCTCTTTAACTGTCAAGACTTACCACAGCTACAACTTAATGAAAGAGAGGGAAATAAAAGGAAGATACTATACCATATAAAGCAAATTTTTCTAAAAATGAAGGATTTACTTTAACAATTATCCATTGTTAAATTAATTTCTTTAAGGTAATCATTTGATAAAAGGGGAAGTTAAGTTTCTAAACAAAGATAAAATATTTTGGAAATACTAATCAATGTTGGATGTAAATTTAAATTTTTGCAGAAATCTACTTTTTCCCACTTTTGTTTTTTTCATTGCATAATCATACTTAACAAAGTTTACCATTTTTAATTGTTTTATTGAGATGGAATCTAGATCTAAATTATCTAACTTTGAGGGTTTTTTTTTAACTTTGCGTTATTTTTAAGGATACAAAACAAGCCTATGAAGTTTCAAAATATAACTGCTTAAGTTGATGATCAGCTTTATAGCTGGTATCCTTTTCAATATATATGTTTTGCACTATTAATTCAATGACTTTTACAGATAGCTCTCAGTTTAATGGACATGGATCTAATTCCTTAGCCTGTGAATACATTTTTTTCACATAATTGCTCTCTTTATTGTATATTTACCTCAAGAAATAAAGTGACTTGGACTGAAAATGAAAAAGTTAAAAAATGGAAACTTAACCTTTATATGAGTTGCAAATACCCACTCTCCTTACAACCTGTAAAGTTTTATTTTTAGTTTATTTGAAAATCTGTAAAAGCTCAATGATCAATAGATGCAAAAGGAAAATGTTTATAACCTAACACAAAGACTTGCATATGCATCTAGGCATGCTTATCTTTTAAAAAAATTTGGTTTGGGGAGATTATTAAATGGCAAGACTTAATTTCTATTTGGAATTTTATACTATTTTTATGTTAGAATATTATTCTAAACAAATGACTCTCCTAGTAATTGATTCTTTTTACATCAGCATATGCTGTAATAAAAATTTGGTATTCCTTTCTGAACAATGCAGTTTGTAATTAATGTTTCATGGTGCCCAAATATGAAAACTAAAATCATCAAAAGTAAAACAATTCATTTAATATATTTATAATTTTTTATCTTCTTTGTGTTGAGGAAGACGAGGAAAAATTAGAAAATGCTATGAAGTGCTAAATAGTGTCTGGCACATACCAGTGATGGTCAAAAATGATAGTTATTACTATTATTAATGGTATATTTGAATATACTATTTGTATATTATACAAATATAATAGATATTTGAATTGATTTATCTTTCCTTCCTTTTTTATGTGTCTGATAAATGTTTGTGACTTAAACTCTGTGACAGATCTGGATATATACCATTCATATTCTTCATCAGATAGGAATTTACTGCCTACCTCCAAGGACTGTGGTTAGTTGACACCCCCCCAGCTAATTAGCTTCACCAACATCCATGTTAACTTGTAACCAAAGTTATGATCTCCTAGGGCAGTAATGGAGGGGTGGTGGTCCAAGGGCCTATACAGCCTCCCAGTGAGGATCTCCTTATTGAGTAATCTATGTCTGGAGCTCCCAGTTGGCTTGTTAGAAATTCTGTCAGGTCAGAATTGTGGGGGAAGAAAAATAATTTTCTCTCTAGCCTTGTAGATTATTGGCTGAGACCACCCCCTCCATAATAAAAGATTAATAAGAGAAAAACAAGTGGAAGTTTAATAACATGGTTACCTCCTGTATACATGGAAGAGACCCAGGAAAACTGAGTAACTCCCCCAAATGACCCAAGCTACCACCTTAAATAACATCTCCAGCTAAAGACAAAAGATGCTGGGGGAAAGAAGGGAGACCAGTGATGGGAGGTTATCAGGAAAAGCATACTAATCAAGGGTAAGGTTATCGTGCAGATTTAAGCCATTGCCTTCTGCATTGATAAGAGTTTCTAGATTTAAAATTTTTTTAAAATATTTTATTTATTTATTCAACACAGACATCACAAGTAGGCA
This sequence comes from Lontra canadensis, assembly GCF_010015895.1. Taxonomy (NCBI): domain Eukaryota; kingdom Metazoa; phylum Chordata; class Mammalia; order Carnivora; family Mustelidae; genus Lontra; species Lontra canadensis. Next base: position 3,127,976 of record NW_022631080.1, on the reverse strand, counting down.
GAGAGGCAGGCAGAGAGAGGAAGGGGGAAGCAGGCTCCCCGGCAAGCAGAGAGCCCGATGTGGGGCTCGATCCCAGGAACCTGGGATCATGACCTGAGCTGAAGACAGAGGCTTAACCCACTGAGCCACCCAGGTGCCCCAGAGTTTCTAGATTTAGAGTCAGCCTCCCCTTCTTGGTACAGAGAAGGAGATACCCTTACAAATGAAGATTTCCCTTATAAATGTAAATATTCCTTACAAAAGAGTAACTTTGACTTGGTTTTCAGAGCTTCTCCCATGTATGCTGTCTTAAAAATAACCAGCTTAAAATAATCCTTATGCCAAAGAGGCATATTTTGGGGTGACAAATTCTACTTCCCTTCACAATCATGGTCTGACAGCTCCTTGTGTCTAATCCTAATTCCCCCCTTTTCTTACTCCATCTGTTAGTCTACAATAAATGTTTTTGCTCTTAACTCCATCCTAGCATCTACTTCCCAGAGAGCTCCACCTGAAACTAACATCAAATTTCTCTTTGCATATATCTGAAAAAAAACGTGCCATGTGAAGTTTGAAATAGTTGGTCTATTGAAGCATATTTTTAAAATAGAAAATGGAGAATGAACATGTCAAATATTTATTTGTGGGGCCAGTAAAACTACCAAGCTATAATTTGGATATTATAAAATATTATAAATATATATTTATATTTGTATATATAAAGTATATAATTTTAACATATATATAATATAAAATATTATAAATTATAAAAACATGGTTCTTACATATTATGGGCTTAATTATGTCCTGCCAAATTTATATGTTAAAGCCCTAAGCCCCAGTACCTCAGTATGTGACTGTATTTGGAGAAGGGCCTCCAAAGAATGATTCAGGTAAAATGCGGCCATTGGGGTGGCCCCAATCCAATTTGACTGGTGTCCTTAAAAGAAGAGGACAGTTGGACACACGGAGAGATACCAATGATACCAAAGTTGCTTAAATAGAATGTTAGATACCCACTTCTCCCCAAACATCTTTCTTATTTTCCAAAATAATATTAATCTGCACCAAAATTTAACTCAATGCAAGATACAAGAACCAAACCAAACCAAAAAAAAAGGTATTATCCTTCTTTTGTCCTCATTCCTTACTTCTTGCCTCCCACATTTATCACCAAGTCTTATGAATTTTATCTCCAAAATGTATTTCAAATCCATCTACTTATCTCCATCTTCACTGAAAACTCCCTTGTTCTGGATGCCATTGTCTAATACTTGGAATACTAAAATAATATTCCTGTTTCTACACTTGCTCACACTCCATTAATTCTCTCATATAGTGATGTTTGAAATAAATATTGGACATTCCATTCCCTTAATAAAACACTGAATGGCTTCTCATTTAACTCAGAATGAAGTATAAAATATTTCATAATTTACCTGTTTCCAGCATACATCTCCCAAAACATTTCTTCTTGTTCAATATGCTTCAAGCACATTACTCACGTTTATTCCCGAACAGGGCAAGTCCTTTTCCATATCAATATTCTTATATTTACTGTTCCTTCTGTTTGAAATATACAGCTTGCCCAGCACTATGCATGTGTTGCTCCTTCTAAGTCAAACATCAGATCACAACAACCTCTTCAGATAAGACTACCCTGACTACCTTATTTATCTGCACATGCATGCAATATCTATAAAAAACATACGGTGTCCTGCCTTCTTTTCACTTACTACAACATATAATTTTTTGCTGTTTTTTTTTTAAGATTTATTTATTTATTTGACAGACAGAGATCACAAGTAGGCAGAGAGGCAAGCACAGAGAGAGGGGGAAGCAGGCTCCCCGCCGAGCAGAGAGCCCAATGTGGGGCTCGATCCCAGGACTCTGGGATCATGACCTGAGCCGAAGGCAGAGGCTTTAATCCACTGAGCCACCCAGGCGCCCCTTTTTGCTGGTTTTTATACTTGAGTGGATATTACAAAATTTTTGCCAAACATATCTTCTACCTTTTTAACCTTCTTCATGAGCTGAAATTAATATACCAGCCTGGTATTAACATCTCAAGTGAAAAAATGAAAGGAAACACAAGCAACAAATATTATTTTTTTAAGATTTTATTTATTTATTTGACACAGGGAGATCACAAGTAGGCAGAAAGGCAGGCAGAGAGAGAGAGAGAGGAGGAAGCAGGCTCCCCGCTGAGCAGAGAGCCCAATGTGGGGCTCGATCCCAGGACCCTGGGATCATGACCCCAGCCGAAGGCAGAGGCTTAACCCACTGAGCCACCCAGGCGCCCCAAGCAACAAATATTCTTAAGCCTTTTTGAAATCCTTGAAACAAAGTCTGCATAAGGGCCTTTGAGAGTTCTGCTGGACTTGGTATTACAGCTTAGCATTTACCCTATATATTGATAAGATCCTTGAAGATGAGGAGCTGCTCTTTACCACAGGGATTCACAGGGGAAAAACAGCGATTACTGAATTTTCCATAGATCATCTGTCTGAAAGAAAGATGTAACTTATTTACAAACTAAGTTTTACATGCTGAAGTGGAATCCTACTGATTAGTTCAGAGGATGTCTTCAAAGTGAACCTTTTCAAGTTTAGACTCAATACAGTAAATTCAGTGCCAAGCAATGTTGCCATGACTCAGCTTCTACCTCATCTGTGGGGAAAGTAGAGGAGAACTCAACGAAAAAACCCACAGTAGTTGGAGGGAGTCAGAGGAGAGAAGTTCTTCCAAGCAGGGACATTGAGAACTCTGTCAATGTCAAGATAATTGTTTGAAGTATACGAAACAGGAGTATGAATCAAGTGAGTGCTACACCAGGTAGTTCTGTACTCATCAAAGGTGCCAGGCAAACAATTGTGTTGTTTTTGTTGTTATTGTTTTACCTCACGTGTCTACTTCACACTTCTGAGGACCATGCATACTTTTGGCTTTGGAGAATTGGGTTGAACACAAGATTAATGTGGGTCCAAGAAAATGCTGAATGTATTTTGTGAGTTTAAGGGAAAATTTAGAGACAATAATGAGAAATGATCCTTCTTTTAAGAATTCAAAAAGCTTAAATTATTATTGTTATTCCTAAAGCTGGTCCTAAACAGAAAGCCTCCAGTAGGACTTTCTTGAATATGCCAGTGAACATGTGAAGTTGAAAAGATGTCATGGAACCAGTATGAAACATGCAGATAGTGTTCATGCATACAGCCTAACAGATAAAAGCACCACTTGTTTTTCATCCTGTATGTTGGTATTTGTCAGAGTCACAGACTTCCCCTGAACCTTTGATGAAAAGTAAGAAATAATGTGTTAATGTCAACAGTCTCACCCAAGTGGAGGTAACCTTATCAGCTCAGAGGACAATGAAGAGGTAGCATCCCTCCACACACAACCTTTAGTTCTAAAGCGGCATTGTTTGAGCCATTAAACATGTTCAGAAGGCCTCATTGCTAGATAATGCTGCTACAAAAGAAGAAGAAAGTATTCAGGAGAATGGGAAGGCCTCATGTTGTCAGAAAAGAAGGAAACTCTTATAATATTTTGTGTGAAATAATATGAGCTGAATGAAGCTGGACAAGCATGTGTGACATGCTATGTAATATATAAAGGGCAGCAGTAGGGAGCTGGATCTGTTTGACAAGACAGCCAATATTTCCAAACACGATTTCATATGTTGTTTTGTTTTGAATTTTTGAAACTAAATCAAGGACCAATTACTTAATTCAGTTCCAAGTGTCCAGGCTTATACTCTGACAAGTCTTATGATTGCCATATAAGTAGGATTTCATAATTTCAGAAGTTGAGCTGCATATCTTGCCATGCAAGTATTATACGGGAAAATACTGTTGTGTCTGACAACCACCCTTTCTCTTTGTAACACTTTGTTTAAATTGTCACATTGATCTGAATATAAAATATGTTTGCTACTTTCATGAGCATTCATAATTACATGTATTGGGCTATTGTTTCAGTGAACAATAAATTGAGATTTTGCTAAGTTATTGACTCTTCCTTCTTTACGGCAGTTAGGCTACCTTGAAAATGCAGTGAGGATATAATCTTTGTTCTGTTTCATTTGCTAAGAAAGACCTAGTTGAAGGTAAAAAGTAAATACTACACTCTTGAGGTAGAGCAGCATATGCTGTCCCAAAATGTGCCACTTGGGCATGGGGATTGTTTTGAGCTGAAGGCAATTAAGACCCAGCAGACTCAGGAAAAGCCTTTTGCCTTTCCCTTAGCTGCCTATAAGAAGGTAGATAGAGGGCTTGTACCTCTACAAGAGCTACTACCAGAGATAATCTTTTATCTGAAAGACTTACCTATATATCTTGGCAAGCATTTGATTAACAAACATCTGTAAGTTGCCCTTCTCCCCTTTAAAGTCCCAGGTCCCTATCCTGCTCCTTAATTCAGGCTGACATATAAACCTCAATTACCTGTCTGCCTTTGGGGTTCATGTCTTTCATGCACATATATGACATTGGCTTTTCTCTTGTTAATCTCTCTTATGTCAATTTAATTATCCGACCAAAGAACCCAGAATGGAAGAAGGGAAGTTTTCCCACCCCTACATTCTCTCCTTAATGAAAACATGTATCTGTCTTAGAAAACTGTAGATAAAAGTTATATTAAGATTCCATATTATTCATTTATTGATATCTCTGTATATATTGATTTTGGTTCCTGGTGCTAAGGTGTGGAAAGATCTGAAAAAGGTTTTAGTTTTATGGTTATGTGTGTGTGTGTGTGTGTGTGTGTGTGTGCATGTGCACATGCATGTCTGCATGTGTGCATGTGAGCATTGGTTCATGCATCTACCTCGATGATTTGTATTTTTACTCTGTCCTTTTCAATATTTTGAGTGTAAAATACATGAAAAATTTTAATGATCTGGGCTCTGGTTCACTGCCACCACCAAGCAATTACTGCTATTTCCAAAAACCCTTATAGCCACTTACTACATATGATGACTCATCCAGTCACCTTTGTTATCTGCAGCATTATTTGGGAAGGGGCTTTTCAGGAACACTGTTCCAAAGTCTCTTCTAAGAACTTGGTAAGCCAAATCACATTCTAAGTTATCATTTTCAGTAGTTAGTTGTCAGTATTAAAAAATACTCTATACCAATACAATATAAAGTTTAGATATATTTTAAAATGTCATTTATTCATATGCCACATTTTCATTGGGCTCTTTTCTCCATGCAGTGAATTATTTTCCTCTTAAGCCTTCAGGCTTCGGTTTGAGGCAAGCTCATTTTGTAGACCATATGCCCTAAAATCATTGGAAGAAGAGTGAGTGGAAGGAGAAACATTCAACTTGGGATTTATGAATATAAATATTAATACCTCTTATATTCTCCATTTATCTTGGGTCTGAAGTGGGAGAAACTGTTTCTATAGAAACAAAGCTTTCAAAAAGCCTCTTTGTCACTTCCTCCCTGCTAAATCAAGTCAGAATGTCATGAGAGATCCCTCTGTGACCTCATAAAAATTAACATCAAGAACATGCAATACAGGAAGAAACGGAATTATTTTAAAACATCAAATAATTTATACATTTGTAATTCTTTTTTTAAAGATTTTATTTATTTTTGCATGTGTGTGCACGCGGAGGGGAGAGAGAGCATGAGAGAGAGCATGCACACATGTGGGGGGAGGCGCAGAGGAAGAATGAGAGAAGCATATTTCCCACTGAGCAGGGAGCCTCATGTGGGACTTGATCCCAGGGCTATGGGATTATGACCTGAGCTGAAGGCAGCCACTTAACCAATTGAGTCACCCAGGCACCCCAATATACATTTGTAATTCTTATTAGCCAATAGTATATTGAGTTTTTTTTTAATGTCAATACTTACTTTAAAAACTCATCTGATTCAAATAATTTAGTTGATTATCAGTAGAGTAAGACTGAAGATGGACATGCATTCCAATATTTTAACAAAAAGTGTTATAGTAATCAGCATCCTGAAAATTGAGATAAAAATATTCTTTATATATAATGGGGCGTTATTTAAGTACTGATGTCAATATATGCCTGACGACTTGGAAAAAAACAAAGTAGAGAGAAGAAGGGCGATGATTTATAAAATGTTGGAAAGATTGATTTTTTTTAAGATTTTATTTATTTATTTGACAGAGAGAGATCACAAGTAGATAGAGAGGCAGGCAGAGAGAGAGAGAGGGAAGCAGGCTCCCTGCTGAGCAGAGAGCCCGATGCGGGACTCGATCCCAGGACCCTGAGATCATGACCTGAGCCGAAGGCAGCGGCTTAATCCACTGAGCCACCCAGGCGCCCCGGAAAGATTGATTTTATATGTAGGATTTCCTATTCTTTGTAGCTTCAGGTGTGGGAATGAGAATTTCTTGTGTCAAGAAAGTAAGGCACCTAGAGGCTACAATTTTATTTGTAGGCACCAATATTTTCTCAAACCTATAGGTGTCCTTGAATTCTAGTATTTTTACCTTGTCATTTGGTTAAACAGTTTCATAGTCCACTCATAACATTGGGATTTGTTTTTCCTCTATTGCAAATCTGTTATTAACTGACTTTAGACCAGCCACTCAGACACTCTGGAGCCAAACCTGATTATTAAGGCGTTGCCCTTGTCCTAGATTCTTTTTAAATGTCATCCCAGATCTAACATTCTAGGATACTACCATAAGATCCAGAGATCTTATGTTTTTATTTTTTTATTTTCAGCGTAACCATATTCATTGTTTTTGCACCACACCCAGTGCTCCATGCAATCCATGCCCTCTCTAATACCCACCATCTGGTTTCCCCAACCTCCCACCCCCCGCCCCTTCAAAACCCTAAGATTGTTTCTCAGAGTCCTTAGTCTCTCATGGTTCACCTCCCTTCCAATTTCCCTCAACTCCCTTCTCCTCTCCATCCAGAGATCTTATCTTGATAAAAGAATAGAAGACAAAGGAGGGAGGGAGAGAGGGGATTTCCATTTATTGAGCCAGGCAATGCTTTGCTTTGTCCTTTAATTTGACTCTTTGCCACCATAGGAGCCTAGGGGACTTCTCCAAGATGGGCCACTTTGGCATGAACATTATTTTTGAGTTAAAAGCAATCAAAACTCAACAGATTCAGGAAAAGCTCTTTACCTCCCTCTCAACTCCCTCCTTGTATCAGGAAGAGAGCTATTAACAGAGTTAAAAAAAGAAGCTCCCTGTTACCTAAGTGGCTTATCTGTTCAACAGGGCAATCTTTGTTCTACAAACATCTCCTTTCACTTTCCCTCCCCTTTGTGTTCTCAGTCCCCTATTTCTCTCCTTAGCACATATGATCTTCATGTTGCCTCATTATATTTGGAATTTTCATGTCTGTGTGGATTCCCCATATTTACTTCTATTAAATTTGATTTTCTCCTATTAATCTCTCTCATGTCAATTTGATGCTAAATCCCACTAGAAGACCTCAAAGGGCAGAGAAAGGTCTTTTTCCCTGACACCACCCATAGATAATGAATATCCTAATGTAAATTTCTAAGGAGACTTTTGCTGGTAAAGGAGAGCACTAATAATAATCACAAAAAGATTAACAGCAAAGGATCACCTTTCTGTAGCACTTCTTCTCTCAGGCACTGTGTTAAGGATTTTATATGCATTAAAACTCTTAACCCTCATTAAATTCCTATGTGACAAACATTATTATTCCCAGTTTATAGAAGAAGTAATTTAGGCTTATTCCTGAACAGTAGCATAGATTACAAGGTGATGCCTAAAGAGGTTCAAGGTTTCAGAAAATAGGAGTTAAAGCGACTCTCAAAAATATTACATTTAACCATATTTTTATAATAAAAATCTTTCTAAATAAAAGTTCTTTAAAGCTTCAGCTTCAAAAATAATTATGTTTTATTGGTCATAATCCACCCCCCAAACATTCTTTTTTTCCTCCTGATATACCTTGTATACTCAGGAAGCCTTTTAACTTTGTCCTGTTGTGCTGAATCCAATTCTTTTTAGAGATTTTTCTATGCAAACTATATTTCTCTTTAAAGTTTCTAACCAGTATTTTTTTTGTTATTGTTGTTCAATCTTATTGTATGTTATACTTTCAATCTCCCTGGTTTTATTTTTGAAAGTCTCAGCAAAATACTTATATAACCTCTGCTCCAGGCCTTTTCACAAATTGTCAGGCTGCTAAAGGGCCCATTTTTCAAGTCTCCCTCTTGCTATCTCAGTAAAATTGCTTCAATTCCCATTCAGTACTCTGTGTAAGCCCCCACCTTTCCTAAATATTTCTGAAATTCCAAAGAAGCATCTATTTTCATGATGACTTCTGCTTTCTAACTTTGGCTTCTCACTTTCCAGTTTGTCTTACCACCCCTCCATGCTTGACCACTCAGACACATTTTGTGAGAGTTGGAGACTGGTTATGAGGATACCATTTAGATGGGGGCTAACATCATAGAACCTCAAAAAAACTGAATATAACAGATCTGTTTTATTAATTATAATGTGGCTATGCTACCTCTGGGGAAATATCACTGGCTATCTATGCCACTTAGACTTACAATAGGCTCCCAGGTTTTCAGGTTGCTACCCAACATTGGTTCTATTCAAAGTAACTAACTTCTGATGGCATCTGGAGATTTTCAGCTTCAACATGGAGAGTGGGTTTATCAAGTTACATCTGTAGTCATGACTAAGGAAAAAACAGAATTTGCACTTTTTAACAATATTGGGAACCCCAGTGGGATTCTTAACCATTTCAAGGAAGTTGAGAAGTGAATAGAAGAGAGAGAGAAACAGAAATTATTTCTAATATGGGATTTTGAGGACTGCAATGTTATATGTCTGATGATGGGGGAGTTTGTTATCTACACCCTAACTTTAAACTTAGCATATAAAAAAGAGCAAGCACAAATAAAATGACATACATTTTGACAAAACATCAAATTGGACACTTATGATTTGTAAAATTTGTTGTATGTAAATTAAACTTTGAAAGATGATTTTTAAAGTGACATGCAAAAAAAATTGTATTACCTCAAAGCTAAACATATTAGTCATATTGAATCCAGAGAAAACAGAGCCAATAGGATTTAAGGAATTTGCTCATGTGACTATGGAAGCTGAGAAACCAGCAGTCCACTGTAGGCAGCCTGGATACCCAAGGAAGCTGATAATGTTCAGCCTTAGTCAAAAAGCCTGAAAACAAGGCAAGCCAATGGTATAAATTCCTAGTAGGGGCCAGGGGAAGTTGGGGATAAGAGATGAAATGCTCCAGCTCAATGAGGCAGAAAAAAATGGGAAGAATTCCTCTTTCTTCTGCCTTTTTTTCTATTCAGAACCTCTAGGGATTGGATGATGCCCAACCACATTAGAGATGACAATTTACAGAGCCCACTAATTCATATACTAATCTAATCCCAAAATGCCCTCAGATGCACCCAGAAATAATATTTAATCTGAACATTACATGACAAGTGAAGATGACAAATAAAATTACCCATTAGAAGTCCACTCCTTGTCAATTTAGCACCCATATTCATCTCCTTAAGCTATACCTAATCTCCAAACAAAGACAAAAACAAGGTCACAGTTCTACCTAACAAGATACAATTCTCCTGTGTACAACTGAAAACTTACTTACCCTTCCTCAGAGGAGGAGGTAAAGTCCTTGAGGGATGTTTACTCTTCTTGATGTCCTATAACTTAAATACTATTATGAAAAAGTAACAGTATTTAAATGTTACGATATAAAAATCAATAAATCGTAAATTACATAATAAGGGATTAAGAGAAAAAAATCAAAAAGCAAAAAGAATACAAATACACCCAAATGTATTTATAACAAAGTAACTAGGAAATACTTGTAATAATTACAGTTCTGTCTGTAACTGGTCACATGGTTTTTGTAACTAAATTTTATAACTAATTTTTTCCACTTCTCGTTTTCTATTCCCTTGCCCCATGGCCTGTCAAGTTGACTCATAAAATTAACCATCATACCAAAACCCAACTTGAATTATTTCATTGATTGAGAATAACAAGTAGTAATTTCAGAGGCCTAAGAGAAATCATAGGGATGCTATATAGGAGAGAAGGAAGAAAATCAGTAAACTAAATTCTTTGTGTCTATAAGTCTTACAGGCAAAGTGGTTTGCTTAAATGACAATAAATTTTTTGCTTGGGTAAAAGTAATGTCTGTTCATTTCAGAATGCTCCAAAAATTATTAAAAAAACTTTAAAAATCACCATAAGCCATCATTTCTGAGTGAATTCATATTAATATTTTAAGAAATTTTTCAACTCATTTTTTATGGTTTGTCTTAAATTTATTACGTATTTTTTCTAATATACTCATCTCAAGTAATATAAATATTTTTTAAATGCAATTTTTATGTCTGTAAAATATAATATATATTGTGTGGATAAAATATATTGACCATTCCTTTATTTTGGTCACTTGTATCTGCAGTTTTAAAAAATTATTACAAATTATGCTGCTATCAACATCATAATATATACATTTTGCCTATGTAGCTCTTTATCTCTTTAGGTCTAGACTTTGATTTCATGCATCAATGGCTGAGAATGTTTTCTAAGGTACAGACTGTAGATTTCCAGGAAAGTTCACATTGTAAACTCTCTGCTGCAGAGTGCACAAATGTCTAAATTATCATAGTTTCAATAGTAATGACTATTAAATATTTTGTTTTTATTTTAGTACTCTGATAGCTTAGAATGATCAAAACTATTTTCCCTTTTTCATTTTCAAGTTTTTAACTAGTTAGGAATTTAAAACATGTTCATGTGTAATGATGTATACATCAGAATCTTAGAGCGTTAGTGGTTATTTTGTCCAGCCTCTAATATAACTATATATGCGGTTCAAATCTGAAAACAAATTTGTGGAGCTCATTACTTCCTTTCATATGATAATTAAATGAAATAATTAGATCTGGAGTTCTATCCAATTAAGAAAACTCTACCACTAATGAAAACATACTTAGTAAAAAGGAACTTTCCCAAAATGGAAGATTAGTATCAATTATACAGAATATCTCAATGCAATGCCTGCCTAAGTCTTTCCATGTGCAGTTTCAATGTCTCTTAAAAGTAGGATATTAAAATAGTTACATTTAAAAATTGTGTCAAGGTGAATATAAAACAAAATCTTGTTACTTGGTTTTAAGAGAGACTGCTAAAAGGGAATTAAGAATTTCAGTGTTAAATAAGTTTATGTGGAAAATAAGTTAAGTCATCTTTCATGCTATTTTACAAACAATATTGTTAAGTGTAAAGGGAGGTACCAATCTCCCAATATTGAAGAAAATGTATATATATACATTGTAATCAGGTTGTCCCAGGTTTAAATCCTGCTGCTTACTGCTCACATGACTTCAATTCCTGTGAATCTTGTTTTATTTTGCAATAAAATAGGGATAATATTATTTCCTGGGCTGCTGTTAGAATTTAAAGGGATAACATATATAAATATCAGTATCTGGCTTATAATAACTGGTGAATAAATGTTAGATCCCCTTTCTACCTCTCTTCCACTGTTCAGAAAGACCAATTTTATTTTTCAGATATAATGCAAACAATTTAGTATTCCAAGATTTTCTACCTGGTTGCTGTCTTTGCCCTCCAGATGTGTAAAACTACACTATGATAGTCTTCAACAAAGTACTAGATTGTCTCCGGGATCTTTCGACATGCTTCTTTTTTTTTTTTTCTTTTCTTTTTTCTTCTGCTTAGAGTGATGGTCTATCAATCCAGATTTATCAAGAAACCCTCTCAAATTAACAGTACCCTGGATTAGTTGTATCTGTATTTTAAGTTTGTTCAACACCTCTCTCTGAGTTTTATCATCGTGAAGTGCTGTCTTTTAATCCAGGGTTTTCTTCTCCTGGATTATAACTCTTTGAGGGCAGTATTCAATTTAACAAGCATTTCTATTGAGGACATTTTCCTTGTTATTCAGTAAACTCTCTGCTTTAGGAGACAGAAAAGCAAATTAATTCAAGTTAGAAGGTCAGATGACCAAAAGTTTAGTTATAAAGTTAATGTAAATAATAGGAGTTAAAAAAGAAATATGAACATTCAAAAAAAGAAAAATTATACTGATACATTGTGTTTTCATTTGACTTAAGTCAAGATATTAAAAGGTCCATTCTCAGCTGGAACAAGTTCTCAATCAGTGATGCAGCATAAAACAGCTAACTGAAATCTTTTTACATCTTTTCTTAACTTGGGTTTCTTCTTAGATTTTTTTTTTTCAAAAAAAAAAAAGAAAGAAAGAAAGTGACTGCTTAGACTGACTCAAAATCATATTGCTTTACACCCTGAGTCATTGTTGCTGAAACAGACAAAGAAATGGTAGGCTGTGATTTTTTTTAAAGCGAAAAAGTAGAACCTTCCCTTGATGATGAATGAATATTATAGTTATTTTACAATGCTTGAAGTCTTATGAGAACAATGTGTGAGCACTGGGAATTTGAGAATCACTTGATAATCAATGTTTCAGGCACCCTGTTACTTATGAAAAAGTAACTGCCATTACCACTGTAATTTGGCAAAGATTGTGAAAGGAAAGTCTGAGTATAAAAATAAATCTAAAGGATTACTGTTTGGTCTTGCACATAGAGCATATAGTTAAAGTGACACAGAAACAGGAGTAGTTAGCTCATTTTGTCTACTTTTTGGAATTGCAGGGTATCCCAATAAACAAGGGTGAGAGGTGAAACCATATTTCAAATCTAGGACGATGTAGGCTATAGGATAAACTGAATTTCATTTGTTGAAAAAAGAAATAAATCATTTTCTAAAGAGATGTATCATCCCAGAACATTCCAAAATCATAGGACTATTTAAGTATCTTTAGTAGAAACTCAGTTCTTTTTTATTTTAAAATAAATTCACTCCAATGAAAGTCTTCTGCAGAAAATGTTTGTAAAGAGAATGTATTAGCTTTCTCTTGCTGCCACAAACTTATAGACTAAAAACAACACGATTTATAACCTTACAGTTCTGTAGCCCCTAAGTCTCACACAGGTCTCTTCAGGCTGAAATCTATGTCAATGGGGCTGCATTCCTTATTGGTGGCTCTAAGGGGGAATCAATTTTCCTGTTTATTAAGGTTGTTGGCAGAATTCAAATCCATGCAATTGTTAGAACTGAGACCCTCTTGTCCTTGTTCATTATCTGATAAAGGTCGTTCCAAGATTCTGGAGACTGCCCATATTCCTTGACACATGACCCTCTTCCTTCATTTCCAGCATACTAATAATAGTAAAAGTCCGTCACATTTCACATCTCTTCTTCCCCTGCTTTCATTGTCTCCTTTCTCTGACCCAGTCTTCAAATTCCTCTTTTAATTTTTTTATTGATTATTTTTATTAACATATAATGTATTATTTACCCCAGGGGTAAAGTCTGTGAATCATCAGGCTTATACACTTGCACAGCACTCACCATATCACATACCCTCCCATATGTCCATAACCAAACCACCCTCTCCACACCCCCCTCCCCCAGCAACCTTCAGTATATTTTGTAAGATTAAGAGTCTCCTACTATTTGTCTCCCTCCCCATCCCATCTTGTTTCATTTCTTCCTTCCCTACCACCCAAATCCCGCACTCTGCCTCTCAAATTCCTCATATCAGTGAGATCCTATGAAAATTGTCTTTCTCTGATGGACTTATTTCGCTCAGCATAATACCCTCTAGTTCCATCCACATCATTGCAAATGGCAAGATTTCATTTCTTTGGATGGCTGCATAGTATTCCATTTTATATATATATATAGATATATATATAGATATATATATAGATATATATATAGATATATATATCTATATATATATCTATATATATATATATATCACTTTTTTATCCATTCATCTGTTGATGGACATTGGACATCTAGGTTCTTTCCATAGTTTGGCTCTTGTGGACATTGCTGCTATAAACATTCGGGTGCACGTGCCCTTCAGATCACTACATTTGTATCTTTAGGGTAAATACCCAGTAGTGTGATTGCTGGGTCATAGGGTACCTCTATTTTCAACTTTTTGAGGAACCTCCATTCTGTTTTCCAGAGTGGCTGCACCACTTTCATTCCCACCAACAATGTAGGAGGGTTCCCCTTTCTCCTCATCCTCAACAGCATCTGTCATTTCTTGACTTGTTTATTTTAGCCATTCTGACTGGTATGAGGTGGTATCTCATTGTGGTTTTGATTTGTACTTCCCTGATGCCAAGTGATGTGGAGCAATTTTTCATATGTCTGTTGGACATCTGGATGTCTTCTTTGCAGAAATGTCTGTTCATGTCCTCTGCCCATTTCTTGATGGGATTATTTGTTCTTTGGGTGTTGAGATTGATAAGTTCCTTATAGATTTTGGATACTAGCCCTGATATGTCATTTGCAAATATCTTCTCCCATTCTGTCAGTTGTCTTATGGTCTTGTTGACTGTTTCCTTTGTTGTGCAAAAGCTTCTGTCTTGATGAAGTCCCAATAGTTCATTTTTGCCCTTGCTTCCCTTGCCTTGGGCAATGTTCCTAGGAAGAAGTTGTTGCACAGAGGTCGAAGAGGTTGCTGCCTGTGTTTTCCTCAAGGATTTGGATGGATTCCTGTCTCACATTGAGATCTATCATCGATTCTGAGTCTATTTGTGTATGGTGTAAGGAAATGGTCCAGTTTCATTTGTCTGCATGTGGCTGTCCAATTTTCCCAACACCATTTGTTGAGGAGACTGTCATTTTTCCATTGGACATTCTTTCCTGCTTTGTCGAAGATGAGTTGACCATAGAGTTGAGGGTGTATTTCTGGGCTCTCTCTTCTGTTCCATTGATCTATGTGTCTGTTTTTGTACCAGTACCATACTGTCTTGATGATGACAGCTTTGTAATATAACTTGAAGTCTGGAATTGTGATGCCACTAACTTTGGCTTTCTTTTTCAACATTCCTCTGGCTATTCGAGATCTTTTCTGGTTCCATGAGCATTTGAGGATTATTTGTTCTATTTCCTTGAAAAAAATGATGGTATTTTGATAGGGATTGGATTAAATGTGTAGATTGCTTTAGATAGCATACACATTTTCACAAATATTATTTCTTCCAATCCATGAGCATGGAACGTTTTTTCCATTTCTTTGTGACTTCCTCAGTTTCTTTCTTGAGTACTTATAGTTTTCTGAGTACAGATTCTTTGCCTCTTTGTTTAGGTTTATTCCTAGGTATCTTATGAGTTTTGGGTGCAATTGTAAATGGGATGGACTCCTTAATTTCTTTTTCTTCTTTTTGTTGGTGTATAGAAATGCAACTGACTTCTGTGCATTGATTTTATATCTGACACTTTACTGAATTCCTGTATGAATTCTAGCAATTTTGGAGTGGAGACTTTTGGGGTTTCCACATAAAGTATCATATCATCTGTAAAGAGTGAGAGTTTGACTTCTTTGCCAATTTGGTTGCCTTTTATTTCTTTTCATTGTCTGATTGTTAAGGCTAGGACTTCTAGTATTATGTCGAATAGCAGTGGTGATAGTGGACATCCCTGCCATGTTCCTGACCTTAGGAGAAAAGCTCTCAGATTTTTTCCCCATTGAGAATGATATTTGCTGTGAGTTTTTCATAGATGGCTTTGATGATGTTGAGGTATAGTACCCTCTTTCCCTACACTTTGAAGAGTTTTGATCAAGAAAGAATGCTGTACTTTGTTGAAAGCTTTTTCAGCATCTATTAAGAGTATCATATGGTTCTTATTCTTTCTCTTATTAATGTATTGTATCACATTGATTGATTTTGAGATGTTGAACCAACCTTGCAGCCCAGGAATAAATCCCACTTAGTCGTGGTGAATAATCCTTTTAGTGTACTATTGGATCCTATTGGCTAGTATTTTGGTCAGAATTTTTGCATCCATTTTCATCAAGGATATTGGTCTGTAATTCTCTTTTTTGGTGGAGTCTTTCTCTGGTTTGGGGATCAAGGTAATGCTGGCCTCATAAAATTAGTTTGGAAATTTTCATCCTATTTCTATATTTTGGAAGAGTTTCAGGAGAATAGGTATTAATTATTCAAATGTTTGGTAGAATACCCCTGGGAAGCCGTCTGGCCCTGGGCTCTTGCTTTTTGGGGGATTTTTGATGACTGCTTCAATCTCCTTACTGGTTATAGGTCTGTTCAGGTTTTCTATTTCTTCCTGGATCAGTTTTGGTAGTTTATGTCTCTAGGAATGCATCCATTTCTTCCAGATTGTCAAATTTGCTGGCGTGTAGTTGCTCATAATATGTTCTTATATTTCTTTGTTGTTGGTTGTCATCTCTCCTCTATCATTCATGATTTTATTTTTTGGGGTCCTTTCTCTTTTCTTTTTGATAAGTCTCACCTGGGGTTTATCAATCTTATTAATTCTTTCAAGGAACCAGCTCCTGGCTTCATTGATTTGTTCTACTGTTCTTTTGGTTTCTATTTCATTGATTTCTGCTCTGATCTTTATGATTTCTCTTCTCCTGCTGGGTTTAGGCTTTCCTTGCTGTTCTTTCTCCAGCTTTTTTAGGTGTAGGGTTAGGTTGTGTACTTGAGTCCATTCTTGTTTCTTGCAAAAGGCTTGTATCACTATATACTTTCCTTTCAGGATTGCCTTTACTGTGTCCCACAGATTTTGAATAGTTGTGTTTTCATTATCATTTGTCTCCATGAATTTTTTCAATTCTTCTTTAATTTCCTGGTTGAACCATTCATTCTTTAATAGGATGCTCTTTAGCCTCCATGTATTTGGGTTCTTTCCAACTTTCCTCTTGTGATTGAGTTCTAGCTTCAGAACTATTGTAGTCTGACAATATCCAGGGAATGATCCCAATCTTTTGGTACTGGTAGAGACCTGATTTGTGACCCAGGATGTGATCTATTCTGGAGAATGTTCCATGTGTACTAGAGAAGAAGCTGTATTCTGTTGCTTTGGATTGGAATGTTCTGAATATATCTGTGATGTCCCACTGGTCCATTGTGTCATTTAAGGCCTTTATTTCCTTGTTGATATTTTGTTTGGATGATCTCTCCATTTCAGTGAGGGGGTGTTAAAGTCCCCTGCTACTATTGTATTATTATCGATGTGTTTCTTTGATTTTGTTATTCATTGGTTTATATATTTGGCTGCTCCCATGTGAGGGGCATAGATATTTAAAATTTTTAGATCTTCTTGTTGGACAGACCCTTTTAATATGATATAGTGTCCTTCCTCATCTCTTATTTTAGTCTTTGGCTTAAAATCTAATTTGTCTGATACAAGGATTGCCACCCCAGCTTTCTTTTGATGTCCATTAGCATGGTAAATTGTTTTCCACCCCCTCACCTGAAATCCAGAGGTGGCTTTGTTTATAAAATGAGTTTCTTGTAGACAGCGTGTTGATTTTTTTTTTAATCCATTCTGATACCCCGTGTCTTTTGATTGGGGCATTTAGCCCATTTACATTCAGGGTAACTCTTGAGAGATATGAATTTAATGCCATTGTATTGCCTGTAAAGTGACTCTTACTGTATATTGTCTCTGTTCCTTTCTGATCTACTACTTTTAGGCTCTCTTTGCTTAGAGTACCTCATTCAATGTTTCCTGTAGGGCTGGTTTGGTATTTACAAATTCTTTTAGTTTTTGTTTGTCCTGGAGAATTTTTATCTCTCCTTCTACTTTCAGTGATAGCCTAGCTGGATATAGTTATCTTGGCTGAATATTTTTCTCATTTCATGCTCTGAATATATCATGCCAGTTCTTTCTGGCCTGCCAGGTCTCTGTGGATAAGTCTGCTGCCAATCTAATATTTCTACCATTGTATGTTATAGACTTCTTGTACTGAGCTGCTTTCAGGATTTTTCTTTGTCACTAAGACTAATACCTTTTTTTTATTAGATGACAGGGTGTGGAGATTTTCTTATTGATTTTGACAAGGTTCTCTGTGTCTCCTGGATTTTGATGCTTATTCCCTCTGCCATATTAGGGAAATTCCCTACTATAATTCACTCCAATATACCTTCTGCCCCCTCTTTCTCTTTCTTCTTCTGGAATCCCAATTATTCTAATATTATTTCATCTTATGGTATCACTTATCTCTTGAATTCTCCCCTCATGGTGCAGTACTTGTTTGTCTCTTTTGCCCAACTTCTTTATTCTCTGTCATTTGGTCTTTTATATCACTAATTCTCTCTTCTGCCTCATTTATCCTAGCAGTACGAGCCTCCATTTTTTATTGTACCTCATTAATAGCTTTTTTGATTTCAACTTGTTTACATCTTAGTTATTTTATTTCTCCAGAAAGGGCTTTTATTTCTCCAGATGGTTTCTCTAATATTTTCCATGCCTTTTTCAAGCCTGGCTAGCACCTTGAGAATCGTCATTCTGAACTCTAGTTCTGACATATTACCAATGTCCATATTGATTAGGTCCTTAGCCATTGGTACTGTCTCTTGTTCTTTTTTTTTTTTTTTGTGGTGAGTTTTTCTGCCTTGTAATTTTATTTAGATAAGAATATATGAATGAGAATAAAATCCTAAAAGGATGGTAAAGACCCCATAAAAGTATACACTAACCAAATCAGAAGAGATCCAAAAGAAGGGGGAGAAGAGAAGGGGGGAAAAAAAAGAAATAAAAATTATATATATATAGTTAAATATGACAGAGCCACCCACTTGATTTTGTGTGCATTTTGTCTCTTAGAAGAAACTACCTCCTAAAATTTTAAAGAGAGACAACCATACACACACACACACACACACACACACACACAAATGAGGGTAAACATGATGAAGGGATGGAATATGATTGTAAAAATGAAAAAATTTAAAAAAATCTTAAAAAGTGTTGATAAGATAAGTTGGTTGGAAAAAGAAAAAAAAAAAAAAAAAGGAGGGAATATGCTCAGGCTGGAGACCAGAACAAAGCCATGTGCTTGATTAGGGTATATTCTGATCTGTTATATGAAATTGTGTCCCATAATTTTTTAGGAAAAAAAACCTATATGTGTACAAAATATAATGTTAAATACAAATAAGGGATAAAATTTGACTATAAGAATGAAGGTTTAAAAAGATTTTTTTTAAAGAAAGTTATCGTTAAGATAAACTAGTTAAAAAACCTTAAAAGAGGAAAGAGGAAAGTTAAAAAATACAATAAGAAATAAAATAAAATAAAAAAAAATAACTTTTCATGACTAAAGGATCATGGGGGATCATGAATTCTATACATTGCTTTCCCCTAGCTCTGGAGTTGCACTGTTCTTGATCATTGAGCTTGGTCTTGGATGGATGTTCTTGCTGATCTTCTGGGGGAGGGGCCTGTTGCTGTGATTCTCAAATGTCTTTGCCCAAGACAGAATTGCCCCAGCCTTGCCGGGGCCAGGCTACTGTAATCTGCTTTGGTTCACTCTCAGAGCTTTTGTTCCCTGTACCACTTTGGACGAGGGGAATGAAAATGGCAGCCTCCCAATCTCTGGCCCAGAGGAGCCATGAGCTGGAGGCCCCACTCCTCAATGCGCCCTCAGAGAAAAGCAGTCAATCCCTCCCATCTCTCTGGTCTCCGGCCACACTCTGACCTCACCCAGGCTGTGACCGAGCATTTCTATCTCTAGTGCATGGCCCCGTTTGGAGTCTCAAAACCGAGTAGATTCCTTCTGCACTGCTCCTCCCAGAGGAGAAAGGTGAGTCTCCCTGGATCTGCCACTTGTGGGGTCCCTTTTCAAACAGCAGTGGCCCCACTGGCCTTGGATCATGGCTTAAGGTAACCCCAATCTGAAAGCTCACTTCTCGGCTCTGTCTCTGTAGACAACTTCCCCACTCCAGTACTTGGCAGTTCTGCCACACTGAGACACCCCCACTCTTTCTGTGACCCTGCAGGACCTGAGACCACACTGTCCCCATGATGGCTCCACCCCTGCTTAGCCTCTGGAGTAATGTCCTTCAGTGGAACGGTCTTCTAAAAGTTCTGATTTTGTGCTCCACTCCTTTGCCACTTGTTGGGAGTTGGCCCTACCCCGGCGATCTATCTTTCTGTCGCTTTGGATGCACTTCTCCACAGGTCCTGCCTTTCAGAAAGTGGTTGATTTTCTGTTCCTAGAACTTCTGCTCTTCTATTGTATCTCCTGTTGAGTTTGTAGGTGTTTGGAATGGTTTGATACCCATCTAGCTGAACTCCTGGGATCTCATGTCATTTCAGTGTGCTACTCCTCTGCCATTTTCCACAATGGGAATTCAAACTTCCTCTTTTACTTTTAAGGACTCATGTGATTACACTGGGCCCATTTGATTAATCTAGAATAATCTCCCCCTCTTGGGGTCCTTGAAGTCTTTAAAATCTTTTTTGCCAATTAAGGTTACATATTTATATGTTCTGGGGTTAGGGCATGGACTTTTTTTATTAGAGAGGGTTATTCCGCCTGATTACCACAGGGAGATAAAAGGATGCCAGATGTTCTCCCTCTGCTTTTCTTAAATTGCTAAGTGGGAATTCAGAAGCTTTATTTATCACATGATTTGAGGAGATAAGTAAATGCTTAGAAAATGATCTACTTGTGTTGATCAGGGTGGTTGATATGCTATTGATTTTTTATATGAAATCAGTTTATCTAGTGTTTACAACCACAGTTAGGTTAATGTGGGTGTTTGGTTGTGGGGGTAGGTTGGGGAGTGAGGGGGATAAATCTAAAGTTCTCAGCTCAGGATTTTACTTTCCTTTTGAAAAAAATTCTCCCTATTTATAAGCTGGAAAAAAATGCTTTTGATGAAAATAAGTAGTATGTGAGTGTTTATGTATGTACACAGAGTGGGTATGGAAGCCAACAGAATTTGACATTTTCAGGTTTAGATATAATATTATTTGTTCTGAGAAACTAGTTTTATTTTAAAAAGGTAAAAGTAACTCTTTCTGAAGATAGGACACTAATAAGTCTCAAACTATATGTTTTATTTTTTAAAGATTTTTTTTATTTATTTGACAGAGATAGACACACAGAGAGAGGGAACACAAGCAGGGGGAATAGGAGAGCTAGATGCAGGCTTCCTGCCAAGCAGGGAGTCCAATGTGGGCCTTAATCCCAGGACACTGGGGCCATGACCAGAGCTGAAGGCAGATGCTTAACGACTGAGCCACCAAGGTGCCTACAAATTACATATCTGACTATATTTGTCTTCCAGATACAGCTTAACTTACTTGACTAATATTCTATCTACATTTAAATTAGGGACCCTTATTTATATTGATATAGAACAAGACAAAGGCTTTTTTGTTTTCTTAATTTGTCTACCAGAATTAGGTACTAAATAATAATACATTATCAGTTGCTAAATCTGTCAAGGAAAGTAGTTTTTGTATGTGTGTGTTAATAGACACTCACTGGAAAAAATTGTTTTTCTCTATAACAAAAGTAATTTTATCTAATTTTTACAATGCTTATTAAGGGGTAATATCCTTCAAAGTTTGTGCCTAGTCATGTCAGAAACCTATAGTTGAAAAGTAGTTATAGTAAGGAATTACACTAGTTTTAGAAAAACATTCAATAAACTTGAACAGGTATTTTGAAAAATAATATCTGAAATTAATCTTATTTCAACATATTATAGTTTCAGTAAAAATGAATGTTACTCTTCAAGTACTGGTGAGTGAAGAAGGCTATGTTATGCAGCTATGTTTCCACAATCTAAATTTAAAAGGCGCTTTCTGTGAATCATCTGAACAGAAGGAAAAAAAAAAAGAAGAAAATAAAAGTCACAGAAACCCTTCAAGTGCATTTTTTCCTTGAATCTGAGCATGTGCCAATTAGTTTTCCAGAATGATTATGTTAATGATAGCTAGTCAAATGGCTCATTTTAGATTGTTCTCTTAGTGACAGAAAACATAAGTCTGCTTAAATAATTGAACTTCAAAGACAGTTGATGCTCAAAATGCTAGCCTAGCTTTAGCATTTTTTGAAGTCATCAAAAAAAAGAATAGAAGATCTCAAAAAATATGGTCCATTTTTCCTCCTTCCTGAAGAAAGGAAAGGGAAAGAAAAGATGATAAGTCTAATGTGCAACCCATGTTAAACAATATAGTATGAAACAGTTCTTCAGAGTAATCCGCTTCCATAGCTTCTCTGGAACAGTATATTTGCATGAGTTCTCTGAAAATTCCAGTTCAAGAAGTTCTTGTGATACAAAAAGAAAAGTTGTTGCTACCTAATGCTTAGAGATGTAATGTTTAAGGAAACATTCTGTACTCCTCAACTCAGGCTGTACCAAGGGTTTGAGATCTTTGAGTTTTTCCACTTTTTAAAATAAATGAACTCAAAAAACATCTAAACTTAGTGTAAACCACAGTATGGACAGTGAAATTGTAGGTTAATGTACTTACTACCGTACCCAAACCCATAGAGTCTAGTTGTGTGTGTATGTGTGTGTGTGTGTGTGTGTGTGTGTGTGTGTATGGGAGGATAAACTTTATTTATATTCTCAAACTCTTACAACTTTGCATAAGTTGTAAGAGTTTGAGAATATCCTCATCCCTACCTCAGAGATGGCAAAAAATAGAAGTGATCCACCCTCATGCACAACACAGTGAATTTTACTGTTTCCTCCCCCTACTTTGGGGAAGAGAGGTCACACTACAAAATTTTAGAGACATCCCAAGGCTGGCACTTTGGTATAGAAAGGATTTGGTCCTATTTCTTGCTGGCTTACAATACTAAAAACCACATAAAAGTTGGTTGCTCAAACCCTCTGGGCTGAGGTAGGACAGAAGGTGTACAGAATGGTGGTCTGGAACAGAAGGACAGAGCATGGGTCTGGGCTCAAGTACTTTTTGACAGAGGTAAGTGATCCTGGGTGGCTGCTAGGGTGGCTGAGGGCAGCCTGAGTGCTCAGACTGGGTGGATGCTGCTCTAGTGGCCATCTTCTGCTAGTAATGAGTCCACTAACTCACTGATCTGGAACCAAAGCTGGATCTCCCTCCGGGCCCCCTCGACATAGTCGCTGATGTGGATGCTGAAGTACCCCCCCCCCCAAGACTCATCCCTCATGTTGTTGGGAGCAGCCTCAGCAGAGTTGGTGTGTCCTGTCATGGCCCTTGAGGAGTAGACCACTTTGGGGCTTTCCCAGACCATGGCCCCCATAGGGCCATAGCTCATGTAACTGCTGAGGGCTGCATAAAAGGGCTTCCTTTTCAGATCATGATAGTGCTCAGCAAGGACTCTTGCTGGTGCCTTCAACATCTTCCTTCCCACTAGCTTGAAGCCCCCTCCACTCCAAGTACAGGATGACATCCCCAACAAACTGCTGCTGCACTCTATCTGCTTTCACTGCAACCAGGGTCCACTCCCTGGTCCAGGAGAACCCTCTGGACTTGGGGCATGCAAGCAGCCTTGGTAGTGCTGCATTCCCCAAGAGGCGGACCATGGCCCTCTGTCAGCTCACCAGCTACTGATGAGCATAGAATGGAGCACAGGCAACAGACCCCCTTCTAGTCTAGTTTCAATTTGATTTGACAAAACATAGATTCTGAATTTGATGCTTTCTTTCATTTAGATAATGAAACTAAACCAAACTTATTTAGTTTATTTTGCCATTATTATTTAGTATTGGTATCTGTTGAAGTCCATTATAATTAGAGGTGGTTAATATTTAAGTGAACATTATTTGTTAATGTAATATGAAATATTGTTATTGTTAAGAAAGAAGCAGATGTAAGGCATGCCTAGGTGGCTCAGTAGGTTAAGTGTCTTTCTTTAGCTAGGTTGCCATCCCAGGGTCTCCAGATGGAGCCCCATGTCAAGCTTCCTTCTTAATGGGGTGTCTACTTCTCCCTCTCCCTCTGCCCATCCCCCTGCTCCTTCACTCTCTCTCTCTCTCTCTCACTCTCTCCAAAATAAATAAATAAAATATTTTAAAAAAGGAAAAAGATTTGAAATAAGACTCCAAGTAACTATTAAATGTTTTATTTTTAAACATTCTCCCACCTCAATGTAGGTTATAACTAAAAGGGTTGTACCACTTGAGCATACATAGGAAATAATTTCTACTACCATATTTAGCCATAAAGAGTTGTGCTTTTCTGCTGGGATGTGCCAATGGCTCTCAGTCAGTCGAGTATTGGATTCTTGATTTCCACACAGGTGTTGATCTCAGGGACCTGTGATGGAGCCCTGTGTTGGGCTCTTTGCTCAGTGAGGACTCTGCTTGAGGATTCTTTCTCTCCTCCAGCCCTCCCCCCAATCTTTCTCTGTCTCTCTCTTTCTCAAGTAAGTAAATAAATCTAAAAAAAAAAAAAAGAGTTATGCTTTTCCCTCTCTATCTTTTAGACTTACATAAACAGAGGGGGAGGATTTCCTCTTCCACCTGTAAAGATCTTGGAAGTCACTACTCCATCCTAACAACAGGTAAAAACTGAATGGACTGAAAAATTAACAACTCTTAGATCCATAAAAGATGGGAATACATAAGGCAAATTACTGCCCCCAACAAAGAAGAGACAGAGAAGAGGCAAATAGAGGGAGTCATAGCTTACCAGAGCTGAGACTGTCAAGTAGAAGCCCCCATGGGGACCACTGCAGGGTTAGAAAAACTTAACTGACAAATTGCTAAAAGTTCAGTGTAGATAATTCTGGGAATGTAAAATTCTAGGGGGACCAGTCCTAAAGGAGACCCACAATATTGTGAAATTCATCTTCAGGAGCTTGAGTAGGTGCCCACACAAATTATCAGAGAAATAGTCCCTCATACTCTGGCAGTGCTTTGGAGGAAGGAAGGCTTTTGAAATACGCCAGAGCACTCTGTTTTCTTGACAAGTCCTGATTTCAAGGGAAATTAGTTAACAAAGCTTCACTTGCTGGATTATTATCACGGCCTAACTGATCTGGTAGGAGGGAAATATCTAATTCCAGCTGACTGGAGTCATCCTATCACACCTAAGGGTGGAGAGAAAAAAACTGAGAAACTCTTACAAAGTTCATAGTCCAGAGATATAGGTGCACAAATAGACTGAGACATAATAGTAGGACTGTGGAATGCTTCCCATTCCCTCATACCTTACAACCAATTTGCTAAAGGCTGTTATACCAGTATCATAGGTTTTGGACCAAAGTGTCTTCATTCTTACTTGTTTCCATGAATTGTTTAAGTTCTTCTTTGATTTCCTGGTTGATCCAGACATTCCTTTTTTTTTCTAAGATTTTATTTATTCATTTATTTGACAGACAGAG
Source organism: Lontra canadensis (assembly GCF_010015895.1). Taxonomy (NCBI): domain Eukaryota; kingdom Metazoa; phylum Chordata; class Mammalia; order Carnivora; family Mustelidae; genus Lontra; species Lontra canadensis. Next base: position 3,102,796 of record NW_022631080.1, on the reverse strand, counting down.
ATCACAAGTAAGCAGAGAGGCAGGCGGGGGGGGCGGGGAAGCAGGCCCCCTGCTGAGCAGAGAGCCTGAGGCGGTGCTTGATCCCAGGAACTTGGGATCATGGCCTGAGCAAAAGGCAGAGGCTTTAACTCACTGAGCCACCCAGGTGCCCCTGATCCAGACATTCTTAAGCAAGGTGGTCTTAGGTCCCAAGTGTTTGAATTCCTTCCAAACTTTTTCTTGTGGTTGAGTTCCAGTCTGAAAGTGAAGGGATGGAGAAGCATCTTTCATGCCAATGGGCCTCAAAAGAAGGCTGGGGTAGCAATTCTCATATTAGACAAATTAGATTTTAAACTAAAGACTGTAGTCAGAGATACAGAAGGACACTACATAATTCTTAAAGGGACTATCCACCAAGATGATCTAACAATTGTAAATATCTATGTACACAATATGGGAGCAGCAAATTACATAAGAAAACTGTTAATCAAGATAAACAGTTATATTGGTATGAATACATTAATAGTAGGAGATCTTAACATGCCTCTCTCAGAAATAGACAGATCATTGAAGCAGAAAATTAATAAAGAAACAAGAGCATTGAATGAACATTGGAACAGATGGACCTCATAGATATATACAGAACATTCCATCCTAAAACAACAGAATACTCATTCTTCTCAAGAGCACATGGAACCTTCTCAAGAATAGACCACATACTGGGTCACAAATCAGGACTCAACCGATACCAAAAGACTGAGAATATTCCCTGCACATTCTCAGATCACAATGCTTTGAAACTGGAGCTCAATCACAAGGAAAAGTTCAGAAGGAACTCAAACACCTGGAAGCTAAAGACCACCTTGCTTAAGAATGCTTGGATCAACCAGGAGATCAAAGAAGAACTGAAACAATTCATGGAAACCAATGAGAATGAAGACACTTCAGTCCAAATCCTATGGGATACAGCAAAGGCGGTCCTAGGGGGGAAATACATAGCCATCCAAGCCTCCTTCAAAACTATTGAAAAATCCAGAACACAGCAGCTGTCTCTACACCTTAAAGAACTGGAGAATCAACAACAAATCAAACCAACTCCACACATAAGAAGGGAAATAATCAAGATTAGAGCTGAGATCAATGAGGTAGAAACCAGAGATACAGTAGAACATATCAATGAAACTAGAAGCTGGTTCTTTGAAAGAATCAATAAGATCAATAAACCATTGGCCACACTCATCCAAAAGAAAAGAGAGAAATCCCAAATTCATAAAATTATAAATGAAAAGGGAGAGATCACAATTAACACCAAGGAAGTAGAAACAATCATCAGAAGTTATTATCAACAGTTATATGCCAATAAGCTAAGCAACCTAGATGAAATGGATGCATTCCTGGAAAACTATAAACTCCCAAAATTGAACCAGGAAGAAATTGACAACCTGAATAGACCGATATCTAGTAACGAGATTGAAGCAGTGATCAAAAACCTCCCAAAAAACAAGAGCCCAGGACCTGACGGATTCCCTAGGGAATTCTACCAAACTTTCAAAGAAGAAATAACACCTATTCTCCTGAAGCTGTTTCAAAAAATTGAAGCAGAAGGAAAACTTCCAGACTCTTTCTATGAAGCCAGCATTACCCTGATCCCCAAACCAGGCAAAAACCATACCAAAAAGGAGAATTTCAGACCAATATCAGTGATGAATATGGATGCTAAAATTTTCAACAAGATCCTAGCAAACAGGATCCAACAGCACATTAAAAAGATTATCCACTATGACCAGGTGGGATTCATTCCTGGGCTACAAGGATGGTTCAACATTCGCAAATCAATCAATGTGATAGAACAAATTAATAAGAGAAGAGAGAAGAACCACATGGTCCTCTCAATTGATGCAGAAAAAGCATTTGACAAAATCCAGCATCCATTCCTGATTTAAACGCTTCAAAGTATAGGGATAGAGGGAACATTCCTGAACTTCATAAAATCTATCTATGAAAGACCCACAGCAAATATCATCCTCAATGGGAAAAATGCAGCCTTCCCGTTGAGATCAGGAACACGACAAGGATGCCCACTCTCACCACTCTTGTTCAACATAGTATTAGAAGTCCTAGCAACAGCAAACAGAGAACAAAGAGAAATAAAAGGTATCCAAATTGGCGATGAAGAAGTCAATCTCTCTCTCTTCGCAGATGACATGATTCTTTATATGGAAAACCCAAAAGACTCCACCCCCATACTACTAGAACTCATACAACAATTCAGCAACGTGGCAGGATACAATGTCAATGAGTTCCAGTTTCAAAGCATTGTGGTCTAAGAATATGCAGGGAATAATCTCAATCTTTTGATATCAGTTGAGCCCTGATTTCTGACCCAGTATGTGGTCTATTCTTGAGAAAGTTCCATGTGCACTCGAGAAGAATGCGTACTCTGTTGTTTTAGGGTGGAATGTTCTTTATATATTTATGAGGTCCATCTGGTCCAATGTGTCATTCAATGCTCTTGTTTCTTTATTGATTTTCTGCTTGGTGATCTGTCTATTACTGAGAGTGACATGTTAAGATCCCCTAATATTAATGTATTCATATCAATATGACTCTTTATCTTGATTAACAGTTGTCTTATGTAGTTGGCTGCTCCCATATTGGGAGCATAAACATTTACAATTGTTAGATCTTCTTGGTGGATAGACCCTTTAAGAATGATGTAGTGTTCTTCTTTATCTCTGACTACAGTCTTTAGTTTAAAATCTGATATGAGAATCACTACCCCAGCTTTCTTTTGCGGCCCATTGGCATGGAAGAATTTTCTGCATCCCTTCTCTCTCAGGCTTTGTGTATCCTTAGGTTTCAAATGGGTCTCTTATAGATAACATATGGACAGGTCTTGTCTTTTTGTCCAATCTGCAACCCTGTTGCCCTTTTATGGGAGCATTTAGGCCATTCACATTGAGAGTGCTTATTGAAAGGTGTTTTTATTGACATCATGTTGCCTGTGAAGTCCTTGTTTCTATAGATTGTCTATGTAAATTTCTGTTCTATGACACTCTTGGGTTCTTTCTTCTTTTATAGAACCCCCCCCTTAATATTTCTTTTGGTGCCAGCTTGGTGGACACATATTCTTTTAAACCTTGCCAGTTTTGGAAGCTCTTTATCTCTCCATCCATTTTGAATGTCAGCCTTGCTGTATAAAGTATTCTTGGCTGCATGTTCTTCTCATTTTGTGCCTTCAATATGCCTTTCCAGCTCTTTCTGGCTTGCCATGTTTCTATAGACAGGTCTGACATTATTCTGATGGACCTTCCTCTGTATCTAAGGAATCTCTTTCCCCTAGCTGCTCTCAAGAGCTCTTGTCTAAAATTATGATTCATCAGTTTCACAATAAAAGTGTCTCAAGGTCTTTCTAGATTCATTGATCTTGGGGAGAGACCTTTCTGCCTCTAGGACATGAATGCTGGTTCCATTCCCCAGATTGGGAAAATTTTCATGGAGAATTTGTTCAACTATGTCTTCTTGTCTTCTCTCTTTTTCCTCCCCCTCAGGGAACCCAATAATTCTGATGTTGGGCTGTTTCATGGCATCATTTTTCCCCCTATTTCTGTTTACATGGCTTCTAAGCTGTTTGTTCTAGGCCTCCTCCTGATCCTTCTTCTCTATCAGTTTGCCCTCTAGAATACTAATTCTATCTTCTGCCTCAGTTACCCTATCTGTTAAGGAATTTAGATTAGATTGGATCTAATTGATAGCATTTTTTAATTTCTTCCTGGGTGGCTTTCACTTCTACCCTACCCTACCTTAATGTTGTCATTAATGATTTTCTCCAACCTAGCCATTGCCCAGATAATTGTTACCCTAAATTCCCTTTGCAACATACTGTTTATGTCCATATCAATAGCTCTCATGGAGAGGGCACAGTCTCTGAATTTTTCCTCCATTGGGCATTCCTTCTAGTCATTTTGGTGAGAGGTGGTTGAGGGGATATGTAGCTCAATATATCAGCCATGATCCAGGTAAGGTGCACCCTGGAACACTTCTGAGCAATCAGAAGTCACCAGCAAGACAAATGAAAAGAGAAAAAATGTGAAAGAGAGAGAGAGAGATAGAAAGAGAGAGAGAGAGAGAAGACCCAGGCAAAATGGGCCCCCAACGTAAGATCTGTAAGATATACAATAAAAACAGACAAACAAAAAGACTGACAAAATAAATGATAAAGAAAAAAAAGAACCCAGCCAAAATAAACTCCAAGTTTAAGATTTATATAATACCAGAACCAAAACAAATACACAGAAACACTGACAGAAGGAAAAGATGGGAGGGTGTTTATAAATCTTCAGTGTGGGTGGAGAAGTTTATTTTGATTCTTCCTGGGTGTATCTTGATATCTTTGTTAAAGGACTCAAGTTTCCAGAGATAAAGGGAGATTAAAACTGGTTTATATATAGAGGTAGTATTGATTAGGGAAGGAGGATTACCTTGAAGCTTATATCTATATGTATATTAAAAAATAGTAAAGCAAAAGAAAAACACAAGTATATGTATGAAAAAAGTTCAAGTTAAAAGGTTATTATGGAATATATTGTATTGAACCTCTCGTTGTAATGGTAAATATATTAAAAATTTTTAAAAGAACAAGAATAGTGAGAAAAAATTAAAAATAAAAGTTGTATCTATGAAATACACAGGTTTTGGGGCAATACCAGGAGCTTAATATCTCGTTTTCCCCTGATATTGGGGTTTTAAGGTTTTATGGCGACCCTGTGGTGGTTGTTCTCTTGTTAATTCAGCTGGCTTTCTGGGGTAGGGGACTGCCGTGTTGTTTTTCAGTCAGTCTCACTTGGGTTGAGTCCTCCTGCTCCGTATCAAGGGGCTGGGCTCTGTGGAAACAGGTTTTTCACACTTTTGTTCTCTGGAGGTTTTTGTTCTTTGATGGCTTTTTGCAGCTTTTCAGAGGTTTAGTGGAGAGCAAACTGTGCCAAGACCTCCATCTCAGAGAGCAGCTTCAGTTTGCTCCCCTCTGGGTAGTCCAGAGCGCACAGACTCCCCTTCTGCAAACTCCACTGAGCCATGCAACCTCCCACAGACAGTGTACGCCCACAGCCACCATCTCAGGGGTTGCCCAACGTGCCTGCTTGTCTCTGCACCACTGTACCATTAAAACCATGAGCTATATTGGTCCAGGGAGCCCACTTCCCGTGGCTGCCTTTGCCGGGACTGCTGTCTGGGGTCCAGACCGCCCAAGAGATCCCAACCAGAGATGGTGCACTGAGATTTTCAAGCCTGGGCTGGGAGTGTTCAGACTCTGGGCCAGTTCTAGAGACCATTGGCTAGCGCCCGCATGGGCCTCTCTCAGGAGAGGCCCTGGTCGCACAGTGTGTGTGCAGAGTGCCAAAAGCTTCGGTTCTAGAGAGCACTGCCTGGCGTCCACACCAGACTCCCTCACGTGTGCCAGGAGTGTGCCTAGCCCAGTGCTGGTGCAAGCAGTGATTGCTAGCAGTGGCCATCCTGGGTCCATGGGCTTAGGCCCATGTGCATGATTGCCCTATTCTGCCAGTTGCCCCTTAAGATCTTTGGCTGTTTTTGAGTGCTTTTAACCATACTCCAAGTTAATCCTGGTCCCCAATCATAGGACACTCTCATATTGGGGTATTCCTTTCCAATGAGTTGCTTCTGGTGGCTCCCTTCCTCTTCTGTTTATCCTGCAATATCAGTCTGATCATTTCCAGTATGCTTAACCCCTTCACTGGAGTCTTCTGCCCCCATGGAGATCCAGAAGTGTATAATCCTACATCTCAGGCTGATTTCATGGGTGTTCAGAGTGTTCTGGTAGATAATTAGCTCACTTTAGGGGACAAACTGAAACAGGGTCTCCTACTTCTCCACCATCTTGCCCCTGTGATATAAACGAACTACTTTAGTGAAAAGGAAAATAATACAGATTAGAAATGCAGATCTACACAAAGAAAAAATATCAAAGAAGAAATAGGAAGATAAAATAAATTTTTCTTATTCTTGATTAACAGACCAACCATTTGTTCAAAATAATAACACCAACAATTTATTTAATTATATATGCTTAGGTATATATCTTACAGATATATATGGCTATGTATACTTATACCTAAGTGAAATGAATGACAGTAATTATACAAGGGACAGGAAGAAATAATCAGGATTATTTTGCAATTATAACATGATCCATGATGTGTGGGTATACAGTTATTGGAAAGTGGATTGGATTAGCTGTAAATGCATATTATAAGCTCTCTAAGACAAACACTAAAGAAAATAAAAGAAGGACAACAACGGTAACGACAATAGTAACCACCACCAATATGCTATGAAAGGAAAGAAAAGAAAATCATATAAAATGCATCTTCGATGAATGTAGGTTTTCAATTTACATAAATTTGAATTTGTGATTTTTTTCTTTATTTCTAGGGAATTTTGTTTTCCATCAGAGAAATATTTGCTTAACTTCTTGTCATAAACATATACATTTTTTCTTTTAGAAACTTCAAATTTTTATCTTTTATAATTATACTTATGATCCATTTTATATTATTTTTTGTCTCTAGTCTAATGTAGGGTCAAGGTTCATTATTTCCCGTAACTGTATAGAATTACCAACAATATTTAATGACCACTGAAGGCTTTCTTTGAATATTTTTGTTATTTATATCAAAAAGATATATAGGCAGTTCTATATTCTGTTTCATTATTCTATCTAGTGTTATGCTGGAACAACACTGTTTTAACTACTGTAGGTTGAAAATGATTCTTAATGCTAGTAATATGAATCCTACACCTTGATTCTTCTTTTTCAAAATTGTTTGGCTATTCTGTGTCCCTTGCTTTTCCAAACAAATGTAAGATTCAATTTGTCAAATGCTAAAAAGTTGGTTGTGGGGCTTTTGACTGGAATTATATTGCAGTGATGGATAAACTTAGAGGTAATACATTTCTATTTTTAATATTTATTTATCTGAAAGAGAGGGAGAAGGAGAGAGCCCACATGAGTGGCAGAGGCAGAGGGAAAGGGAGAGAGAACCTCAAGGTGACTCCACACTGAGCCCTGATCCCAATGCCAAGCTCGACCTCATGACCCCAAGATCACAACCAAGCCAAAACCAAGAGTTAGGACACTTAACTGACTTCATCACCTGGGTGCTTCAGAGGAATTAATTTCTTAACAGTACTGCCTTCTAATCCACAACACAATATTTTTCTCCATTTCTTTAGATATTCTTTCATTTTTCTCAGCATTGTTTTCTAATTTTCAGTGAATATTCTTACACTTCTTTTTTATATTTATTACAAAATATTTCATTATTTGGAATTATCTGTCCAAATTTCATTTAAGATTTTTTAAAAATGATTTTTGGCTATTGGAATTGATTTTTGTATAGGCATGCCTTGTTTTATTTTGCTTCACTTTATTGTGCTTTGCATATTTTGCATTTTTTACAAATTTGAAGTTTGTAGCAACCCTGCATTGAGTAAGTCTATCAGCATCATTTTCTAAGAGTATTGGCTCACTTTCTGTCTTTGTGTCATATTTTGGTAATTCTCACAATATTTCAATCTTTTTCATTATTATTATTATACTTATTATGGTGCTTTTTCATCAGTAATCTTTACTATTACTATTTGCAATTGTTTTGGGGTACCACAAATTGCACCTGTGTAAGACAGAGAATTTGATGGTCAATGTTCTATGTGTTCTGACTGCTCCACCTACTGGCTGTTCCATCTATCTCCTCCTCAGGCCTCCTTATTCCTTGAGACACAACCTACTGAAATGAGGCCAGTTAACAACCCTACAAGGGTCTCTAAGTGTTCAAGCGAAAAGAAGAGTCACATAGCTCTGTGAGGGAGGCATGTCAAAAGACTAGACAGACCAAAAGCTAGGCCTTTTGCGCCAAGCAGTTAGCTGAGCTGTGAGTGCAAAGGAAGAATTCTTAAAGGAAATTAAAAGTGCCCTCAAAAGTTGTGCTAACTCTACTCTACTTGTGCTTTGTAAATGGAGCAACAAAGCCTGAATGGTAGCACATCTGTTTACAATATGGTTTACTGAATATTTTAAGCCTACTGTTGAGATCTACTGCTCAGAAAGAAAAAAAAAAAGGTTTCTTTCAAAATATTACTGTTGCCATCCAAGCCAATCTGAAAAATAGTATGGAGTTTCCTTAGGATGTTAAAAATAGAGCTACCCTACAACCCAGGAATTGCACTACTAGGTATTTACCCAAAGATACAGATGTAGTGAAAAGAAGGGGTACCTGCATCCCAATGTTCATAGCATCAATGTCCGCAATAGCCAAAATGTGGAAGGAGCCAAGATGTCCTTCGACAGATGAATGGATAAAGGAGATTTGGTTCATATATACAATGGAATATTACAGAGCCATCAAGATAAACAAACACCATTTGCTTCAACATGGGTGGAACTGGAAGGGATTATGCTAAGTGAAATAAGTCAAGCAGAGAAAGACAATCATCACATGGTTTCATTCATATGTGGAACATAAGGAATAGTGAGGAGGACCACAGGGGAAGGGAGGGAAAACTGAATGGGAAGAAATCAGAGAGGGAAACAGACCATGAGAGACTCTGGACTCGGGAACTAACTGAGGGTTACAGAACGGGGGTGTAGAGGTATCGGGTAACCAGGTGATGGGTATTAAGGAGGGCATGTGTTGTGATGAGCCCTGGATGTTATACACAACTAATGGATCGTTGAACACTACATCAAAATCTAATAATGTACTATATGCTGGCTAACTGAACATAATAATAAAAAAATTAAAATAAACTAAAATGAAATAAAAATGGTCTTGTTAAAACAATTTTTAAAAATAGCTTGTGGGAAAAACAAACAAACAAACCTAAGATATTACTGCTCATTGACAATACACCTGGCTACCTGAGAGCCCTGATGGAGATGTATAATGAGATGAATGCTATTTTCATGCCTGCTTACACAGCATCCATCCATTCTGCAGTCTATGGATCAAGGAGTAATTTTTACTTTCAAGCCTTATTCTTTAAGAAATACATTTTGTAATGCAATAGCTGCCATCACTAGTGATTCCTCTGATGGATCTGGGCACAGTAAATTGATAACCTTCTGGGAAGTATTCACCATTTCAGTTGTTATTAAGAACATTCCCGATTCGTGGGCAAAGGACAAAATACAAACATTGATAGGAGTTTGGAAGAAGTCAATTCCAACCCTCATGGGTAACTTTGAGGGATTCAAGACTTCACTGGAGAAAGCAACTACAGATGTGGTAGAAACAGCAAGAGAACTAGAATTAGAAGTTGAGCCTGAAGATGGGACTGAATTGCTGCAACCAAATGATAAAATTTGAATGGATGAGGAATTGCTTCTCATGGATAAGCAAAGAAAGTGGCTTCTTGGGATGCCTGGTTGCCTCAGTTGGTTAAGCTTCTGCCTTTGGCTCAGATCATGATTCCAGGGTTCTGGGATTGAGCACCATGTTGGGCGCCCTGCTTTGTGGGGAGCCTGCTTCTCCCTCTCCTTCTGCCTCTCTCCCCCTGCTTGTGTGTGCTCTCTCTCTTTCTCAAGTTAATAAATAAAATCTTTAAAAATAAAAAAAGAAGGAAAGTGGCTTCTAGAGGCGTGGCCTCTACTCCTGATGAAGATACTGATAAAATTATTGAAATGACAATAAAGGGTTTAGAATATTACATACACTTAGTTGATAAAGCAGAAATAGGCTTTGAGAGGATTGACTCCAGTTTTCAAAGAAGTTCTGTTGTGGGTAAAATGCTAAAACCAGCCCAGCCTTCAGCAGCCCCAACACTGAGTCAGCGGCTATTAGCATCAAGGCAGGAACCTCCACCAGCAAAAAGATTACAACTCATTAAAAAGCTCAGATGATGGTTAGCACTTTGTAGCATAAAGTACTTTTTAATTAAGGCATGTACATTGTTTTTCAGACATAATGGCTTTGCACACATAATAGACTACACTATAGTGTAAACATAACTTTTATACGAACTGGGAAAGAAAAAGTGCATTCGATTCACTTTATTCCAATATGTGCTTTATTGCGGTGGTCTGGAACAAAGCCTGCAATATCTCTGAGGAATGCCCATATCACATACATGTGATCTTGTATCCTATGACTGATTCTTTCATTTATTAGTGATAGTAAATATTTGGTATTCTAGATTCCTTGGGGTTTTCTATATAAAAGTTTTGTGAACAGAGACCATTTTGTATCTTTCATTGTAACGTATATGCCACATTTTTCTTTATTGGACAACTACAGACTCCAGTAAAATATTAAATAAATATATTAAGAATGACATTTATGCCTTGTTCCCATTCTTAGGGAGAAAATATTGAAAAATTCATCTTTGAGTATAATATTAGTTGTGTGTTTTCATAGGTGCTATACTTAGTCAATCATATTGAAAGAGTTTCCCTCTATTTCTAATTTTGAGGGTTCTCTCCATGAACAGGTATTGAAAGGTATCATATGCTTTTTAATGTATATCAACATGTTCATTTGGTTTTATCTATTATCTGTAAATGAAATAATTACATTGATTGATTTTTAAGTGTTAAACTACTCATTTTTTCCTGAAATAAATCTCTGCTTACTATGATATGTTATCTTTTTTCTTTATTGATGGATTTGTTCTACTGATATTTGTTTATGACATTTGCATGTATGCTCATAAAGAATAAAAGATTGTCATTTTTCTTTCTTTTAATACCTTTGCCAGAATTTGGTACCAGGCCTACCTGGCCCTTTATAAGGGCTGTTAGGGTCTTATATTTCTTATCATATCAATTTTGATAAATTGTGTATTTTAAATAATTTCTCCAATTTATATCAAGTTGATTAATTTATTGGCATGAAGTTTGTAATACTTACTTATTTTAATTTGGTAGAATCTGTAGTGGTATCTTTTTTTCCTTGTTACTGGTAATTTGTTTTTTTCTTCTTTTCTTGAAAATGTTCTTATGGTTTTATGAATTTTATTTGAATTTTGAAAGAACTAAAGTTTGAGTCTCTAAACATTTCCATTGCTGGCAACTTTTTAATTGGCTCTTTCTCTTGTCTTTATTATTTCCTTCTTTCTATTATATTTGGGCTTAATATAGTCTTTATTATTTAGATAAAACATGTCTTTTTAAAAATTTTTAAAAGATTTTATTTCTTTGTCAGAGAGAGAGAGAGCACAAGCAGGGTAAGTGACAGGCAGAGCAGGCTGTCTGGAGATAGGAGAAGACAGGAGAAGCAGGCTCCCTGCTGAGCAAGAAGCCTGATGTGGGACACCATCCCAGGACCCTGGGATCATGACCTGAGTCTATGGTAGACATTTAACTGACTGAGCTGCCTGGTATTCCAAACATGTCTTATTTTTTAAAAACTATATTCAGTGCTATACATTTTCTCCTTGGTGCTTGCTTTTGGCTTTATTCCACAAATTTTGATATGGTATCCTTTCATTATAAATCACTAAGGATTTTTAAATCTTTTTCTTGTGTTTTGTTTTTTACATTGTTTAGAAAGTACTGAATAAATAGTTGTATATTTTCTAGGTATCTTATTTTTATTGACTTGTCATCTAAATCCATTTTGGTTACAGAACATATGACCTAAAAGCTCAAACTTTTAAAATGTATTGAGATTTGTTTTATGATTCAGCATATGTTTAATCTTAGTAAAATTTCCTTGTGCACTTGTAAAAGACAATGTGAATTAATGTGTATCATTCTGATGTATTTTGAGCATTATATTTCCTAAGTATTCTAAATATTTTGCATTTTTAAGCAATATGTATGTTGTCCTCCATGTTCAAATTGATATTGCTATGTCTGACCTGATCTCTACATATTTTGAATTTGTTGTTCTTTTATATGCTCACATTTTGTTCAGTTCTATGCTTCTCATGCTTTTTCTAAGATTCATATTGATGTATTTTCATTTTTATGCAGCACATAGTGAGTGATTGATATAAAATTTGTCTAGTGAAAAATTACTCAGAAGACTGTATTATAATAACAATTTTAAAATATACTATGTAAAAAATTCCATATGTTGAGATGTTGAGTCAGGTGGCACAATTCTTAAATTTAAGCCAAAATGGTTCCTCATCTCAAAATTATTGTTTCAAAAACTAAAATCTTCCAATAATTTTGGCTGGTATAGCAGACTAGTATTGATAATACCTTATATCCATATACATTTGCAATTTCTGACTTCCCTTACTGTTAAATTGGTCAGATGACACATTTTGACCAATGGATGCGAGCAGAAAGACTGTGGGGCTAAGATGTTTAATTATTTGGCTTGCCTCCACCCTCTTCTCTCTCTTTGGCCTGGAAAGACATCATGAGACAACTCAGGCCATGATAAAGCCAACTACAAGGCGGACACAGCCTTTACCACATACAAATCTGATATCAATGAGACATAGACTTCTTTCATATTAAAATAATGAGATAATTTGTAATATAGCTCAGCAAGTTTTACAGGGTGTTTTATTATATTCAGTCTGTAAATTTTCATAATTCTATAATGCTGTCTTCTGTAGTTAAAAGAAAATATAGCAACTAAGCAATAAAGTATATTTCCAGATTATATTTTGTTTTTATCTTAAAACAACACAGTGAGTTGCAAGGTATTACACATAAAGGTAATATTATTTTTATTAACATATAATGTATTGCTAGCCCCAGTGGTACAGGTCTGTGAGTCATCAGGCTTACACACTTCCCAGCACTCACCATATCACATACCCTCCCCAATGTCCATAACCCAACCACCCTCACCACAACCACTCCCCCCAGCAACCCTCAGTTTGTTTTGTGAGATTAAGAGTCTCTTACAGTTTGACTCCCTCCCAATCCCATCTTATTTCATTTTTCCTTCGCTGCCCCCAAAACCCCCCACTCTGCCTCTCAAATTCCTCACATCAGTGAGATCCTATGAAAATTGTCTTTCTCTGATAGTGTTATTTCGCTCAGCATAATACCCTCTAGTTCCACCCACATCATTGCAAATGGTAAGATTTCATTTCTTTGGATGGCTGCATAGTATTCCATTATATATATATATGTGTGTGTGTGTGTGTGTGTATATATATACCTATATATATATATATATAGGTGTATATATATATATCACTTCTTTATCCATTCATCTGTTGATGGACATTGGACATCTAGGTTCTTTCCATAGTTTGGCTCTTGTGGACATTGCTGCTATAAACATTCGGGTGCACATGCCCTTCAGATCACTACATTTGTATCTTTAGGGTAAATACCCAGTAGTGTGATTGCTGGGTCATAGGGTACCTCTATTTTCAACTTTTTGAGGAATCTCCATTCTGTTTTCCAGAGTGGCTGCACCACTTTCATTCCCACCAACAATGTAGGAGGGTTCCCCTTTCTCCTCATCCTCAACAGCATCTGTCATTTCTTGACTTGTTTATTTTAGCCATTCTGACTGGTATGAGGTGGTATCTCATTGTGGTTTTGATTTGTACTTCCCTGATGCCAAGTGATGTGGAGCAATTTTTCATATGTCTGTTGGACATCTGGATGTCTTCTTTGCAGAAATGTCTGTTCATGTCCTCTGCCCATTTCTTGATGGGATTATTTGTTCTTTGGGTGTTGAGATTGATAAGTTCCTTATAGATTTTGGATACTAGCCCTGATATGTCATTTGCAAATATCTTCTCCCATTCTGTCAGTTGTCTTATGGTCTTGTTGACTGTTTCCTTTGTTGTGCAAAAGCTTCTGTCTTGATGAAGTCCCAATAGTTCATTTTTGCCCTTGCTTCCCTTGCCTTGGGCAATGTTCCTAGGAAGAAGTTGTTGCACAGAGGTCGAAGAGGTTGCTGCCCGTGTTCTCATCAAGGATTTGGGTGGACTCCTGTCTTACATTGAGGTCTTTCATCCATTTTGAGTCTATTTTTGTGTGTGGTGTAAGGAAATGGTCCAGTTTCATTTGTCTGCATGTGGCTGTCCAATTTCCCCAACACCATTTGTTGAAGAGACTGTCATTTTTCCATTGGACATTCTTTCCTGCTTTGTTGAAGATGAGTTGACCATAGAGTTGAGAGTATATTTCTGGGCTCTCTCTTCTGTTCCATTGATCTATGTGTCTGTTTTTGTGCCAGTACCATACTGTCTTGTTGATGAAAGCTTTGTAATAGAGTTTGAAGTCTGGAATTGTGATACCACCAACTTTGGCTTTCTTTTTCAATATTCCTTTGGCTATTCAAGGTCTTTTCTGGTTCCATATATATTTTACGATTATTTGTTCCTTTTATAAGAAAAAATGATGATGTTTTGATAGGGAGTGCATCAAACATATAGACTGCTTTAGGTAGCATAGACATTTTCACAATATTTGTTCTTCCAATCCATGAGCATGGAATGTTTTTCCATTTCTTTGTGTTTTCCTCAATTTCTTTCATGAGCACTTTATAGTTTTATGAGTACAGATTCTTTGCCTCCTTGGTTAGGTTTATTCCAAGGTATCTTATGGTTTTGGGTGCAATTGTAAGTGGGATGGACTCCTTAATTTCTCTTTCTTCTGTATTGCTTTTGGTGTATAGAAATACAACTGATTTCTGTGCACGTATTTTAAATCCTGACACTTTACTGAATTCCTGTATGAGTTCTATCAGTTTTAGAGTGGAGTGTTTGGGTTTTCCACATAAAGTATCACATCATCTGCGAAGAGTGATAGTTTGAATTCTTCTTTGCCAATTTGGATGCCTTTAATTTTTTTTCATTGTCTGATTCCTGAGGCTAGGACTTCTAGTATTATGTTGAATAGCAGTGGTGATACTGGACATCCCTGCCATGTTCCTGAACTCAGGGGAAAAGATCTCAGTTTTTCCCCCTCGAGAATGATATTTGCTGTGGTTTTTCATAGATGGCTTTGAGGATATTGAGGTATGGACCCTCTATGCCTACAGTGTGAAGAGTTTTGTTCAAGAAAGGATGCTGTACTTTGTCAAATGCTTTTTTAGCATCTATGGAAAATATTATATTGTTCTTATTCTTTCTTTTATTAATGTATTGTATCACATAGATTGATTTGCAGATATTGAACCAACGTTGCAGCCTAGGGATAAATCTCACTTGGTTGTGGGGAATAATACTTTTAAGGTACTGTTGAATTCTATTGGCTAGTATTTTGGTGAGAATTTTCACATCTGTGTTCATTAAGGATATTGGTATGTAATTCTCCTTTTTGATGGGGTCTTTGGTTTTGGGATTAAAATAATGTTAACCTCATGAAATGAGTTTCGAAGTTTTCATTCCATTTCTATTTTTTGGAACAGTTTCAGGAGAATAGGTATTAATTCTTCTTCAAATATTTGGTAGAATTCCCCTGGGAAGCCATCTGGCCCTGAGCTCTTGTTTGTTGGGAGATTTTTGATGACTGCTTCAATCTCCTTACTGGGTATGGGTCTGTTCAGGTTTTCTATTTCTTCCTGGTTCAGTTTTGGTAGTTTATATGTCTCTAGGAATGCATCCATTTCTTCCAGAATGTTGAATTTGTTGGCATATAGTTGCTCATACTATGTTCTAATGATCTTTTGTATTTCTTTGGTGTTTGTTGTAATCTCTCCTCTTTCATTCATGATTTTATTTATTTGGGTCCTTTTTCCTATCTTTTTGATAAGTGTGGCCAGGAGTTTATCAATCTTATTAATTCTTTCAAAGAACCAGCCCCCTAGTTTTGTTGATTTGTTCTACTGTTTGTTTTTTTTTTAATTTCTATTTCATTGATTTCTGCTTTGATCTTTATGATTTCTCTTCTCCTGCTGGATTTAGGCTTTCTTTGCTGTTCTTTCAGCAGCTCCTTTAGGTGTAGGGTTAGGTTGTGTACTTGAGACCATTCTTGTTTCTTGCAAAAGGCTTGTATTGCTATAAACTTTCAGGATCACCTTCAGTGTGTCCCACAGATTTAGAACAGTTGTGTTTTCATTATCATTTGTCTCCATGAATTTTTTCAATTCTTCTTTAATTTCCTGGTTGACCCATTCATTCTTTAATAGGATGCTCTTTAGCCTCCATGTATTTGGGTTCTTTCCAACTTTCCTCTTGTGATTGAGTTCTAGCTTCAGAGCGTTGTGGTATGAAAATATGCAGGGAATGATCCCAATCTTTTGGTACTGTTTGAGACCTGATTTGTGACCCAAGATGTGATCTATTCTGGAGAATGTTCCATGTGCACTAGAGAAGAAGGTGTATTCTGTTGCTTTGGGATGGAATGTTCTGAATATATCTGTGATGTCCATCTGGTCCATTGTGTCATTTAAGACCTTTATTTCCTTGTTGATCTTTTGTTTGGACGATCTGTCCATTTCAGTGCGGGTTGGTGTTGAAGTCCCCTGCTATTATTGTATTACTGTTGATGTGTTTCTTTGATTTTGTTATTCATTGGTTTATATATTTGGCTGCTCCATGTGAAGGGCATAGATATTTAAAATTGTTAGATCTTGCTGGACAGACCCTTTGAATATGATATAGTGTTCTTCCTCATCTCTTATTATAGTCTTTGGCTTAAAATCTAATTTGTCTGGTATAAGGATTGCCACCCCAGCTTTATTTTGATGTCCATTAGCATGGTAAATTGTTTTCCACCCCCTCACTTTAAAACCGGAGGTGGCTTTGTGTATAAAATGAGTAGACAGCATATTGATTTTTTTAGATTTTATTTTTTATAAACATAATATATTTTTATCCCCAGGGGTACAGGTCTGTGAATCGCCAGGTTTACACACTTCACAGCACTCACCATAGCACATGTCCTTCCCAATGTCCATAACCCCACCCCCGCTCTCCCAACCCCCCTCCCCCCATCAACCCTCAGTTTGTTTTGTGAGATTAAGAGTCACTTATGGTTTGTCTCCCTCCCAATCCCATCTTGTTTCATTTACTCTTCTCCTACCCCCTTAACCCCCCATGTTGCATCTCCTCTCCCTCATATCAGGGAGATCATATGATAGTTGTCTTTCTCCAATTGACTTATTTCGCTAAGCATGATAACCTCTAGTTCCATCCACGTCGTCACAAATGGCAAGATTTCATTTCTTTTGATGGCTGCATAGTATCCATTGTGTATATATACCACATCTTCTTGATCCATTCATCTGTTGACGGACATCTAGGTTCTTTCCATAGTTTGGCTATTGTATACATTGCAGCTATAAACATTTGGGTGCACGTGCCCCTTCGGATCACTACATTTGTATCTTTAGGGTAAATACCCAGTAGTGCAATTGCTGGGTCATAGGGTAGCTCTATTTTCAACATTTTGAGGAACCTCCATGCTGTTTTCCAGAGTGGCTGCACCAGCTTGCATTCCCACCAACAATGTAGGAGGGTTCCCCTTTCTCCACATCCTCGCCAGCATCTGTCATTTCCTGACTTGTTAATTGTAGCCATTCTGACTGGTGTGAGGTGATATCTCATTGTGGTTTTGATTTGTATTTCCCTGATACCGAGTGATATGGAGCACTTTTTCATATGTCTGTTGGCCATCAGTATGTCTTCTTTGCAGAAATGTCTGTTCATGTCTTCTGCCCATTTCTTAATTGGATTATATGTTTTTTGGGTGTTGAGTTTGTTAAGTTCTTTATAGATTTTGGACACTAGCCCTTTATCTGATATGTCGTTTGCAAATATCTTCTCCCATTCTGTCAGTTGTCTTTTGGTTTTGTTAACTGTTTCCTTTGCTGTGCAAAAGCTTTTGATCTTGATGAAATCCCAATAGTTCATTTTTGCCCTTGCTTCCCTTGCCTTTGGTGATGTTCCTAGGAAAATGTTACTGAAGCTGAGGTCGAAGAGGTTGCTGCCTGTGTTCTCCTCAAGGATTTTGATGGATTCCTTTCTCACATTGAGGTCCTTCATCCATTTTGAGTCTATTTTCGTGTGTGGTGTAAGGAAATGGTCCACTTTCATTTTTCTGCACGTGGCTGTCGAATTTTCCCAACACCATTTATTGAAGAGGCTTTTTTCCAATGGACATTCTTTCCTGCTTTGTCGAAGATAGTTGACCATAGAGTTGAGGGTCTATTTCTGGGCTCTCTATTCTGTTCCATTAATCTATGTGCCTGTTTTTGTGCCAGTACCATGCTGTCTTGATGATGACAGCTTTGTAATAGAGCTTGAAGTCCGGGATTGTGATGCCACCAACTTTGGCTTTCTTTTTCAATATTCCTTTGGCTATTTGAGGTCTTTTTTGGTTGCATATAAATTTTAGGATTATTTGTTCCATTTCTTTGAAAAAAAATGGATGGTACTTTGATAGGAATTGCATTAAAGGTGTAGATTGCTTTAGGTAGCATAGACATTTTCACAATATTTATTCTTCCAATCCAGGAGCATGGAACATTTTTCCATTTCTTTGTGTCTTCCTCAATTTCTTTCATGAGTACTTTATAGTTTTCTGAGTATAGATTCTTTCCCTCTTTGGTTAGGTTTATTCCTAGGTATCTTATAGTTTTGGGTGCAATTGTAAATGGGATTGACTCCTTAATGTCTCTTTCTTCTGTCTTGTTGTTGGTGTAGAGAAAAGCAAGTGATTTCTGTGCATTGATTTTATATCCTGACACTTTACTGAATTCCTGTACAAGTTCTAGCAGTTTTGGAGTGGAGTCTTTTGGGTTTTTCACCTATAGTATCATATCACCTGCAAAGAGTGATAGTTTGACTTCTTCTTTGCCGATTTGGATGCCTTTAATTTCCTTTGTTGTCTGATTGCTCAGGCTAGGACTTCTAGTACTATGTTGAATAGCAGTGGTGATAACGGACATCCCTGCCGTGTTCCTGACCTTAGCGGAAAAGCTTTCAGTTTTTCTCCATTGAGAATGATATTTGCGGTGGGTTTTTCATAGATGGCTTTGATATTATTGAGGTATGTGCCCTCTATCCTTACAGTTTGAAGAGTTTTGATCAGGAAGGGATGCTGTACGTTGTCAAATGCTTTTTCAGCATCTATTGAGAGTATTATATGGTTCTTATTCTTTCTTTTATTAATGTGTTTTATCACATTGATTGATTTGCAGATGTTGAACCAACCTTGCAGCCCTGGAATAAATCCCACTTGGTCATGGTGAATAATTCTTTTAATGTACTGTTGAATCCTAATGTCTAGTATTTTGGTGAGAATTTTTGCATCTGTGTTCATCAAGGATATTGGTCCGTAGTTCTCTTTTTTGATGGGATCCTTGTCTGGTTTTGGGATCAAGGTGATGCTGGCCTCATAAAATGAGTTTGGAAGTTTTCCTTCCATTTCTATTTTTTGGAACAGTTTCAGGAGAATAGGAATTAGTTCTTCTTTAAATGTTTGGTAGAATTCCCCCGGGAAGCCATCTGGCCCTGTGCTTTTTTTTATTTGGAGATTTTTGATGACTGTTTCAATCTCCGTACTGGTTATGGGTCTGTTCAGGCTTTCTATTTCTTCCTGGTTCAGTTGTGGTACTTTATATGTCTCTAGGAATGCATCCATTTCTTCCAGATTGTCAAATTTGTTGGCGTAGAGTTGCTCATAGTATGTTCTTATAATTGTCTGTATTTCTTTGGTGTTAGTTGTGATCTCTCCTCTTTCATTCATGATTTTATTTATTTGGGTTCTTTCTCTTTTCTTTTTGTAAGTCTGGCCAGGGGTTTATCAATCTTATTAATTCTTTCAAAGAACCAGCTCCTAGTTTCGTTGATTTGTCCTATTGTTTTTTTGGTTTCTATTTCATTGATTTCTGCTCTGATCTTTATGATTTCTCTTCTCCTGCTGGGTTTAGGGTTTCTTTCTTGCTCTTTTTCCAGCTCCTTTAGGTGTAGGGTTAGGTTGTGTACCTGGGACCTTTCTTGTTCCTTGAGAAAGGCTTGTACTGCTATATATTTTCCTCTCAGGACTGCCTTTGTTGTGTCCCACAGATTTTGTACCGTTGTGTTTTCATTGTCATTTGTTTCCATGAATTTTTTCAATCTTCTTTAATTTCCTGGTTGACCCATTCATTCTTTAGAAGGATGCTATTTAGTCTCCATGTATTTGGGTTCTTTCCAAATTTCCTCTTGTGATTGAGTTCTAGCTTCAGAGCATTGTGGTCTGAAAATATGCAGGGAATGATCCCAATCTTTTGATACCGGGTGAGACCTGATTTAGGACCAAGGATGTGATCTATTCTAGAGAATGTTCCATGTGCACTAGAGAAGAATGTGTATTCTTTTGCTTTGGGATGAAATGTTCTGAATATATCTGTGATGTCCATCTGGTCCAGCGTGACATTTAAGGCCTTTATTTCCTTGTTGATCTTTTGCTTGGATGATCTGTCCATTTCATTGAGGGGAGTGTTAATGTCCCCTACTATTATTGTATTGTTGTTGATGTGTTTCTTTGATTTTGTTATTAATTGGTTTATATATTTGGCTGCTCCTATGTGAGGGGCATTGATATTTAAAATTGTTAGATCTTCTTGTTGGACAGATCCTTTGAGTATGGTATAGTGTCCGTCCTCATCTCTTATTATAGTCTTTGGCTTAAAATCTAATTGATCTGATATAAGGATTGCCACTCCTGCTTTCTTCTGATGTCCATTAGCATGGTAAATTCTTTTCCACCCCCTCACTTTAAATCTGGAGGTGTTTTCGGGTTTAAAATGAGTTTCTTGTAGGCAACATATGGATGGGTTTTGTTTTTTTATCCATTCTGATATCCTGTGTCTTTTGATTGGGGCATTTAGCCCATTAACTTTCAGGGTAACTATTGAGAGATATGAATTTAGTGCCATTGTATTGCTTGTAAGGTGACTGTTATTGCATATTGTCTCTGTTCCTTTCTGATCTACTACTTTTAGGGTCTCTCTTTGCTTAGAGGACCCCTTTCAATATTTCCTGTAGAGCTGGTTTGGTGTTTGCAAATTCTTTCAGTTTTTGTTTGTCTTGGAAGCTTTTAATCTCTACTTCTATTTTCAATGATAGCCTAGCTGGATGTAGTATTCTTGGCTGCATGTTTTTCTCATTTAGTGCTCTGAATATATCATGCCAGCTCTTTCTGGCCTGCCAGGTCTCTGTGGATAAGTCTGCTGCCATCTAATATTTTTACCATTGTATGTTACAGACTTCTTTTCCTGGGCTGCTTTCAGGATTTTCTCTTTGTCACTAAGACTTGTAAATTTTACTATTAGGTGACGGGGTGTGGACCTATACTTATTGATTTTGAGGGGGGTTCTCTGAACCTCCTGGACTTTGATGTTTGTTCCCTTTGCCATATTGGGGAAATTCTCTCCAATAATTCTCTCCAATATACCTTCTGCTCCTCTCTCTCTTTCTTCTCCTTCTGGAGTCCCAATTATTCTAATGTTGTTTCATCTTATGGTGTCACTTATCTCTCAAATTCTTCCCTCGTTGTCCAGTAGCTGTTTGTCCCTCTTTTGCTCAGCTGCTTTATTCTCTGTCATTCGGTCTTCTATATCAATAATTCTTTCTTCTGCCTCATTTATCCTAGCAGTGAGAGCCTCCATTTTTTATTGCACCTCATTAATAGCTTTTTAATTTCAACTTGGTTAGATTTTTGTTCTTTTATTTCTCCAGAAAGGGCTTTTATATCTCCCAAGAGCGTTTCTCTAATATCTTCCATGCCTTTTTTGAGTCCGGCTAGAACCTTGAGAATCGTCATTCTGAACTCTAGATCTGACATTTTACCAATGTCTGTATTGATTAGGTCCCTAGCCTTTGGTACTGCCTCTTGTTCTTTTTTTTGTGGTGAATTTTTCTGCCTTGTCATTTTGTCCAGATAAGAGTATATGAAGGAGCATGTAAAATACTAAAAGTGTGCTAACAACCCCAGGAAAATATGCTTTAACCAAATCAGAAGAGATCTCAAATCATCAGGGGGGAGAAAGGGCATAAAAAGAGGTTCAGAAAGAAAAAAAAAGAAACAATTAAAAAAAGAAAACGAATAAAGAAAAATATAAAAAAGAAAAATAAATATATATATATTAGTAAACTAGTTAAAAAACGTTAAAAAAGCAAAGGGTTAAAGTTAAAAAATTGGCAGAAGAAGAGAAAAAAATTGAAAAAGAAAAAAAAATAAATTAACTGCAAGGCTAAAGAATCATGGGGAGAAAGCCTTGAGTTCCGTGCTTTGGTTTCTCCTCCTCCGGAATTCTGCTGCTCTCCTTGGTATTGAACCTGCACTCCTTGGTAAGTGAACTTGGTCCTGGCTGGATTTCTTTTTGATCTTCTGGGGGAGGGGCCTGTTGTAGTGATTCTCAAGTGTCTTTGCCCCAGGCGGAATTGCATAGCCCTTACCAGGGGCTGGGCTGAGTAATCCGCTCAGGTTTGCTTTCAGGAGCTTTTGTTCCCTGAGCGCTTTCCGTAGAGTTCCGGAGGACGGGAATGAAGATGGCGGCCTCCCAGTCTCCGGCCTGGAGGAGCCGAGAGCCCGGGGCCCCACTCCTCAGTGCGCCCTCAGAGAACAGCGCCCAATTACTCCCGTCATCCTGGCCTCCGGCCGCGCTCCGAGCTGACCGAGCCTGCCACTGGTTCAAGGTAACCCCGAGCTGGGAGCTCACTCCTTGGCTCTGTCTCTGTAGCCGGCTTCCCCGTTCTAATACCTGTAAGCTCTGTGACACTCACACACCCCTGATCCTTCTGTGACCCTGCGGGACCTGAGGCCACGCTGTCCCCGCATGGCCTTCACCCCGGTTAAGCCTCTGGAGTGATGTCCCTCAGCAGAACAGACTTTTAAAAGTCCCGATTTTGTGCTCCGTTGCTCCGCCGCTTGCCGGGAGCCGGCCCCTCCCCCCGCGGTCTATCTTCCCGTCGCTTTGGATTCACTTCTCTGCCAGTCCTACCTTTCAGAAAGTGGTTGATTTTCTGTTTCTAGAATTTCTGTTCTTCTTCTCTTTGATCTCCCATTGGATTTGTAGGTGTTTGCAATCTTTAGATAAGCTATCTAGCTGATCTCCTGCTACCTGAAGTAGTCTCAGCCTGCTACTTCTCCACCATCTTGACTCCTCCAGATTGATTGTTTTTTTTTTTAATCCATTCTGATACCCTGTGTCTTTTGATTGGGGCATTTAGCCCATTTTCATTCAGGGTAACTCTTGAGAGATATGAATTTAATGCCATTGTATTGCCTGTAAGGTGACTATTACTGTATATTGTCTCTGTTCCTTTTGGATCTACTACTTTTAGGCTCTCTCTTTGTTTAGAGGACCCCTTTCAATATTTCCTGTAGGGCTAGTTTGGTTTTTACAAATTCTTTTAGGCTTTGTTTGTCCTGGAGGCTTTTTATCTTTCCTTCTATTTTCAATGATAGCCTAGCTAGATATAGTTATCTTGGCTGCATATTTTTCTCATTTCATGCTCTGAATATATCATGCCAGTTCTTTCTGGCCTGCCAGGTCTCTGTGAATAAGTCTGCTGCCAATCTTATATTTCTACCATTGTATGTTACAGACTTCTTGTCCCAAGCTGCTTTCAGGAATTTCTCTTTGTCACTAAGAAACTGGTAAATTAAAAAAAAAAAAAAAAAAAGAAACTTGTAAATTTTACTATTAGATGATGGGTTGTGGACCTATTCTTATTGATTTTGAGGGAGTTCTCTATGCTTTCTGGATTTTGATGCTTGTCCCTTATTGTAGGGAAATTCTCTACAATAATTTGCTCCAATATACCTTCTGCTCCTCTTTCTCTCTCTTCTTCTTCTGGAATCCCAATTATTCTGATATTGCTTCATCTTATGGCTTTACTTATCTCTTGAATTCTGCCCTCATGATCCAGTAGTTGTTTGTCTCTCTTTTGCTCAGCTTCTTTATTCTCCATCATTTGGTCTTCTGTATCACTAATTCTCTCTTCTGCCTCATTTATCCTAGCAGTATGAGCCTCCAATTTTTATTCCACGTCATTAATAGTTTTTTTTTTCAACTTGGTTAGATTTTAGTTGTTTTATTTCTCCAGAAAGGGCCTTTATTTCTCTAGACAGGGTTTCTCTAATATCTTCCATGCCTTTTTTGAGCCAAACTAGCACCTTGAGAATCATCATTCTGAACTCTAAATCTGTTATATTACCAATGTCCATATTGATTAGATCCCTAGTCTTCTTTCTTTCTTTCTTTTTTTTTTTGTGGTGAGTTTTTCTACCTTGTCATTTTATCCGGATAAGAATATATGAATGAGAGAATAAAGTACAAAAAGTGTGTCAAAGACCCCAGAAAAATGTGTGCTAACTAAATCAGAAGAGACCTCAAATGGGGGGGGGGCAGAGGAAAAATAAAGTAAAAATGTATATCTATAGATATAGATATAGATATAGATATGACTGGTAAACAGAACAGAGCCACCCACTTAATTTTCTGTGTATTTTGGTCTCTTAGAAGAAAGTACCTTCCAAAATTTTAAGGAAAAAAATACATATATATACACACATACAGAATATGGGTAAAAATGATAAAGGGATGGAATATGACTGTAAAGATGAAAATTTTTAAAAAATTCTATAAAAGGAATTGATAAGTTAGTTGGGAATAGAAAGAAAAATGTCGAGAGAATTTGCTCAGTCTGGAGACTAGAACAAAACGCTCTGCTAGATTCAGGGTATATTTTGATCTTTTAGAAGAAGTTGTATCCCAAAATTCTTTAGAAGAAAAAACCCTATAGTGTGCAAAAAAAAAAAAAATGAGATACAATGATGGATAAAATATGACTATAATAATGAAGGTTTAAAAAGATTTTTTAGAAAGGTATTGTTAAGATAAACTTGTTAAAAATGGTAAAAGAGGAAAGAGGAAAAGTTTAAGAAAATTAGAATAAGAAAAAAATTAAAAATTTAATTAACTTTGCAAGATTAAAGAATCATGAGGAGAAAGCCATGCATTCCATGCTTTGCTTTCCCCTCCTCTGGAATTCTGCTGTTCTTGGTCAGTGATCTTGGTCTTGGCTGGATGTTCTTCCTGATCTTCTGGGAGAAGTGCCTGTTGCTATGATTCTCAGATGTCTTTGCCCAAGGCGGAATTGCCCCGCCCTTGCCAGAGGCTGGGCTAATTAATGTGCTGGAGTTAGCTTTCAGGAGCTTTTGTTCCCCGAATGCTTTTTGTAGAGCTCTGGAAGATGGGAATGAAAATGGCGGCCTCCCAATCTTCAGCCTGGAGGACTCAGGGACCCACTCCTCAGTGAGTCCTTGGAGAAAAGTGCTCAAGCACTCCTTTCTCCCTGGTCTCCTGCTGCACTCTGAGCTCACTCAGCCTGTGACCGAGCATTTCTGTCTCTGGCACACAGCCCTGTTTGGAGTCTCCAAACCCAGCAGATGCATGCCGCTCTGCTCTTCTGGTGGTTCTCCCCGTGATCTTCCACTTGTGGGGTCCCTGCTCAAAGAGCAGTGGTCTGATTGTGCCACAGATCACAGTTTAAGGTATTCCCAAGCAGAAAACTCACTCCTCAGCTCCGTCTCTGTAGCTGGCTTCCCAGCTCTAGTACCTGGGAGCTCTGTTACCCTCAGACACCCTTGATCCTTCTGTGACCCCATGGGACCTGAGACCACACTCTCCCTATGAGGTCTCCACCACTGCTTAGGCTCTGGAGTGATGCCCCTCAGTGGAGCAGACTTTTAAATGTTTGAATTTTGTACTCTTCCGATCCACTGCTTGCCGGGAGCCAGCCCCTCCCAACGTGGTCTATCTTCCCATTGCTTCATATTCATTTCTCCGCACATCCTACCTTTCAAAAGTGGTCAATTTTCTGTTTCTAGAATTGCTGCTCTTCTCTTTGATCTCCTGTTGGGTTTGTAGGTGTTTGGAATGGTTTGATAACTATCTAACTAAACTCCTACAACCTGATGTCATCTCAGTCTGCTACACCTCCACCATCTTGATCTTAAGGCAATATATTTTTATTATTTGTTTGTTTTAAATATTTCATTTATTTATTTGAGAAAAAGAGAGAGAGAGAGAGCACAAGCGGGGGGAGGGGGCAAAAGGAGAGGGAGAAACAGGCTCCTTGCTGAGCAGGGAGCCCAATGTGAGGCTTGGTCCCAGGATGCTTGAAGGCAGACACTTAACCAACTGAGTCACCTAGGTGCTCCTAAAGGTAATCTATATTTTTATAGATTTATTTTAATCTATATTTTTTATTTTATATTTTTATTTAATCTATATTTTTACACTGAATGTACTAAGTGTTTGATGAATGTGACAAAGTACTCATTATGTGTGATCACAAAGACTGAGGCTTCTGTTTATATAAATCAGAATGACTAAGATATAGTATGTCCTCCCTAAATGTTAACAATTATCTTCTCAATTCTATAAAATAAAGAGCTAGAATTTAGCATGCTCAACTGATTTGTTTTTAGTCCACTTTATTTTTGTATAGAGTGTAAGAAAGTGGTCCACTTTCATTCTTTTGCATGTAGCTGTCCAGTTTTCCCAGCACCATTTGTTGAAGGAACTATCTTTTTCCCCATTGCATATTCTTGCCTCCTTTGTTGAAGACTAATTGACCATTTAATCATGGGTTTATTTCTGAGCTCTCTTTTCTGTTCCATTGCTCAATTGTCTCTCATTGTGCCAGTACAATACTGTTTTGATGCCTACAGCTTTGTAGTATATCTTCAAATCTGGGATTATGACACCTCAGTTTTGTTCATCCTTTTCAAGAACGCTTTTCTAATTGAAGTCTTTTGTAGTTCCATACCAATTTTAGGATTCTTTGTTCTAGTTCTATGAAAAATGCTGTTGGCATTTCAATAGGGATTGCATTAAATCTGTAGATTACTTTGTGTAATATGGACTTTTTAACAATATTTGTTATTCCAATCCATAAGCTTGGAATATCTTTCCATTTGTTTGTGTTGTCTTCAATTTTTTTTTTCAATTCTTTATAGCTTTCAAATACAGACCTTTCACCTCCTTCGTTAAGTTTATTCCTTGGTATTTTATTATGTTGGGTGTATTGTAAATGGGGTTGTTTTTCCAATTTCTTTTTTCCTACTTCATTATTACTGTATAGAAATGCAACAGATTCCTGTATATTGACTTCATATCTTGCAACCTTACTGAATTCATTTATCAATTATAGTAGTGGTTTGATGGAGTCTTTAGGGTTTTCTATATGTAGTATAATGTCATCTGCAAATAGTGAAAGATTTATTTCTTCCTTTCCAATTTAGATGCCTTTTATTTCTTTTTCTTGTCTGCTTTCAGAGGCTAGGACTTCCAGTACTATGCTGAATAAAAGTGGTGAGAGTAGACATCATTTTCTTGTTCCTGACCTTAGGAGAAGAAATGTCCTAGTTTTCCACCATTCACTATAATATTAACCATTGGTTTTACATGTATGCCATTGTTATGTTCAGGTATGTTCTCTCTAGACACACTTTGTTGAGAATTTTTATCATAAATGCATGTTATACTTTGTCAAATGCTTTTACTGCAACTACTAAAATGATCATGTGGTTTTTATCCTTTCTCTTGTTGATGTGATACATATGTTGATTGATTTTTGAATATTGAAAGACCCTTGAATTCCAGGAATAAATCACACTTGATTGTAGTGAAAACTTTTTTTTAATGTATTGTTGGATTAGGTTTGCTAATATTTTCTTGAGGATTTTTGAATCTATGCTCATCAGAGACATTGTCTTGTAATTGTCATTCTTGTAGTGTCTTTATCTGGTTTTGTTATCAAGGTAATGCTGGCCTCATAGAATGAATTTGGAATCTTTATTCTACTTTTTGGAACAGTTTGAGAATAGGTATTAACTCTTCTTTAAATGTTTGATGAAATTGACCTGTGAAGTTGTCTGATCCTGGACTTTTCTTTGTTGAGATTTTTTTTTTTTTTGATTACTGATTAAGTTTCATTGCTGAAAATCAGTATGTTCAAATTTTCTATTTTTTCCCAATTCAGTTTTATGTTTCTAGGAATTTATCCATTTCTTTTAGGATGTCCAATTTGTTGCCATATAATTTTTTTATAATATTCTCTTATATTCCTTTGTATTTCTGTTGGGTGTGTTATTATATCAGCACTTTCATTTCTGATTTTGTTTATTTGCATGCACTCACACACACACACTCTCTCTCTCTTTTGATGAGTCTGGCAGAAAGTATATCAATTTTGTTGATCTTTTCAAAGAACCAACTTCTGGTTTCATTGATCTGGTTAGTATTTTTCTGGATTTTTTTAATGTATTTCTGTTCTAATCTTTGATATTTCCATCCTTCTTCTTTTCTTTTTTTTTTTTTTTGTTTTCATTTGTTCTTTTTCTAGCTCCTTTAGGTGTCAAGTTAGTGAGCTGTTTTTTTTTTTTGTTTTGTTTTGTTTTCAGATTTTTCTTGCTTCTTGAGAAAGGTCTGTACTGTATAAACTTTCCTCCTAGAACAATTTTTGCTACATCCCAAAGATTTTGGACTGTTATGTTTACATTTTCATTTGTCTCTATGTATTTTTTTTTAATTTCTTCTTTGATTTGTTGGTTGACTTATTTGTTGTTTAGTATCATTTTTAACCTACATGTATTTGTGTTCTTTCCAGTTTTATTTCTTGTGGCTAATTTTGAGTTTCATAGCATTGTGGTCAAGATGGATGCATGGTATGACTTTGATCTTTTTAAATTTCTTGAGACTTATTTTGTGGCCTCATGTGTCCTATTCTGGAAAATGTTCCATGTGCACTTGAAAGAATGTGTATTTCTGCTGTTTTAGGATGAATTGTTCTGAATATATTTGTTAGATCCATTTGGGTCAATGAGTCATTCAAAGTCAACATTTCTGTGTTGAATTTCCATTTGGATAATCTGTCCATTGATGTAAGTAGGGTGTTAATGTCCTCTAATATTACTGCATTGCTGTTAATTAGTTGATGGTACCTGCTGTTGTGACTGAGCAGTTTTTGCCTTTAGTCCACACATAAGTTTGTTATTAGCTGCTTTATATATTTGGGTATTCCCATGTTGTATGCATAAGTATTTAAAATTGTTATATTTTCTTTTTGAATTTTTCCCTTTTTGGTTAGTGTCCTTATTGGTCTCTTATTACAGTCTTTTTAAAAAGGCTATTTTGTCCAATATAACTATTGCTACTCCAGCTTTCTTTTCATGATAAATACCTTGCATGATAAGTGATGTTCCATCCCTTCACTTTCAATCCACATGTGTCTCTAGACCTGAAATGAGTCTCTTATAGGCAGCCTACAAATTGGTCTTGCTTTTCTTTTCTTTTTTTTTTAAAGATTTTATTTATTCATTTATCAGAGAGAGAGAGAGAGTGCACAAGCGGGCAGAGAGGCAGGCAGAGGCAGAGAGAGAAGGAGGCTCCCCACTGAGCAAGGAGCCTGATGTGGGACTTGATCCCACAACCCTGGGGTCATGACCTGAGCTGAAGGCAGCGGCTTAACCGACTGAGCCACCCAGGCACCCAGGTCTTGCTTTTCTATCTATTCTGTCTATTCCATCACCCTATGGGTTTTTTTTTTTAATTTTATTATTTATATTGTGCCAGAAATTACATCTTTGGTAATCATGTCAACTTAAGATGGAAAAATGTAGAAGTCAATTTAATATTTGAGGGAATACAAAATTATTCAGAATTATTTCTAATAATGCAAGTGAGTAAAAATGAAGAACAGTTTAATAGTCAACCTTTAATTTCCCTTCCAATTTTTAAATTCTGTGGTTCAAGAAATGTGTATTTAAATATATAGAAACAAGTTCTTATTTAATAGTTGGCAAGTGTTTTAGGATAGCAATACCACTCAGTTGAGGTTTTGTTTTCTTCTTTGAACTCATATTTCCATTATATTTTTCTAGTGAATTTTACCCTAGTACAGTCCACTATTTTTTCTTCTTCTTCTTCTTCTTCTTATTAAAGATTTTATTTATTTGACAGAGAGAGAGAGAAATCACAAGTAGGCAGAGAGGCAGGCAGAGAGAGAGATGGGAGGAAGCAGGCTCCCTGTGGAGCAGAGAGCCCGACGTGGGGCTCAATCCCAGGACCCTGGGATCATGACCTGAGCCAAAGGCAGAGGCTTTAACCCACTGAGCCACCCAGGCGCCCCTTATTATTATTATTTTTTATTTCTTTTCAGCATAACAGTATTGTTTTCGCACCACACCCAGTGCTCTGTGCAATACGTGTCCTCCCCAATACCCACCACTTGGTTCCACCAACCTCCCATCCCCCGCCCCTTCAAAACCCTAAGGTTGTTTTTCAGAGTCCATAGTTTCTCATGGTTCACCTCCCCTTCCAATTTCCCTCAGCTCCCTTCTCCTCTCCACCCTGTGTTTTTTGATTGGAGCATTTAGTCCATTTACTTTCAAAGTAATTGTTAATAGGTATGTACTTATTACCACTTTGTTACTTGTTTTATGTTTTTTTTTTTAATAGTTCTTCTGTTTTCCTTCTCTTTCTCTTTTCTCACACAGTTTGTTGGCTTTCTTTAGTAATATACTTCAATTTCTTTCTCTTTATGTTTTGCAAGTCTATTACCAGTTTTTGATTTGTGCTTACCATTAGGTTTATACATAATATTTTATGTATGGAGCAGTCTGTACTAAGTTGGTGATCACATGTTTGAACTCAATCTTTACTCCACTCCCCAAGTGCTTTATGTGTATTGTGTATACTTTACATTCTTTATTTTGTGAATCCATTGCCTGATTATTATAGATATACTTACTTTTAATGCCTTGTGCTTCCTATTTTCTTACTCCTACTTACTGTCTTTCATTTCCACTCAGATTCCCCTTTAATATTTCTGGCTGGATGTTTTCTGTGAGTTCCTTAAGTCTATTTTCATTTTTAATTTTTTTTCTCTCTCCTATTGATCTTGATTGTTTTATTTTATTCTCTCCTCCAGGTCACTGATCTGTTCTGCTTCATTTACTGTACTCTTTATTCCATATAGTGCATTTTTAATTTCAGTTATTGGTTCTATTTTATGTTTTCTATCTCTTTGCTAAGGGTCTTACTGAGGTCCTCCACTCTTCTCAAGTCTAGTGAGTATCTTTTTGACCATTACTTTAAATTCTCTATCAGGCATATTACTTCTCTCCATTTTGTTTAGGTCTCTTGCTGTGATTTTATTCCTTTCTTTTCTTTGGGACTTTTTTTCTGTCTCTTTATTTTGTCTGACTCTCTGTATATATCTCTGTATATTAGGAAAGTGAGGTATGTCTCCTGCTCTTGAAAGTAGTGGCCTTATCAAGAAGTGGTTACGTAGTGCTCTACAGTGCAATATCCCCTGTTCAAAACCAGGTACTTCAGGGGTATTGTCTATGTGTGTTGCATGGTACCTGCTGTTGTGACTGAGCAATTTTTGCCTTTAGTCCAGTCATCTGCAATGGCTCTCTGCCTATTGCGGGCAGGGTTTTGTTCCTGTGTTGTTAGTAGGCCAGTAGGGTATGCCTTGGGATTGAGTTGAGTCAGACCAGACATTTGCCAGAGATGCAATAGCTTTGAACTGCAGGGTGCTTTTCCTGTGTTGTCCTTTGAGAAGTTTCATTGGTGGTGGAGGGAGGGCTGCAATCAGAGCAGATGTCTGACCCCAGAACTCCACTGGGGCTGCAGTTGGACTGGGGTATGCCATTATCTTCCTTTTTCCTCAGGGCAGGAGTCACTTTTGAGTGGTTTGGCTTCTGTCAGGATTGCTTGCACACTAACAGGCTTGTGGCACCACTTTGCATAGTCTCTGGTCAATGGTGTTTGGACGGGGGAGGTCCAAAGAATAATGCATGGGACATGCACATAGGGCCAGCAAGATTTGTGATGGTCCATGGGAGAGAGGGCTTGCAGTCTCTGAGACACTGGCAGGCCAGGTTGGAAAAAAAATGCATGTGTCTGCTGTGGGAAGATACCTGAAGCAGAGGAGTGACTGGAGGGGACATATCCACAGGAGAATACAGAGATGAGGCATGCTGTTAGGTAGCCAGTGTTGATGCTGTGATGATTCTCACAATTGTCCATGTGTCTAGGCTGGAAGGGGGTGGGAAATGGTGCACAGCCAGTCCTTTGTTCCTGTTCATTTCTCCCAAAGATCCCTGCACCTCCAGCACATTCTCTGAGATTATTAAACAACCCCCCTCCTTTATACTCCAGGTGTTTATCAAACTGTTGCTTCTATGTTCTATCTCCACAGTGACATTTGTTGAACTATCTCTTTAAGGATCCTTAAGGAAGCCCTCCAGCTTCTCCCATTGTTAGTAGGCAGAACTGGTACCAAACTCAGTTTCAGAGGCTTGCTGCTAGAAAGTCAACCCTCTAGAGACAAGTGGCAGTAGAAAAGGAGAGGTTGCTTTATTCAGAAAGCTAACAACCTGGGAAGATGGTGGACCAATGTCTCAAAGACCATCTTTGAGGTTTCTCCTCAGATCAGGAGTTTTAAAGAGTTGCAGGGTAGTTATTCAGTGAACAGAGTTCAGTGGTATGTAGCATTCCTTTTTTTTTTCTTTTTTCTGTTGTTTGTTTTGTTTTTGTAGCATTTCTCAATTATGTGCTGACTTGATGGTGTTAGCTACAAGCATTATCTCCATTCTTGGGGGTTGTGTGAGAGGGTCTGATTCCTGTTTAATGATGTACAAGAGTACTTTATTATTTCTGCAAAGGAATGCAGGGTCTCCAGGTACATGAATGGAAGTTAGTCAGCTATTTTCAAATGTAGTCAAGCCTTATCTTCTGGAAAATTTGGTCCTTCACTCCTCAAGATCAGTATTCTGAAAATCTCAATGAAATTATGTTAGTTCTGCTATAGATCAAGGGACTTAGGTCAGCAAGGAAGGAGTGCATAAGCTCAAAGCAAGTTAACCCTTAAAACCAAATGGAGGGCTATTACACCAGAGCTGAACACACTGATTTTTAAAAAGTTTCAGGTGTTAAGTCCACTGGTTGTAAGAACTCACAAAATTCAGCCCATCCCAGTTTTCAAAGCTAAATGTTTCTTCCCTGTGCAAGCACCTCGTGCCTGGGATGCCTGACATGAAGGTCTTTTATTTTTTGTTTTCTCCTCTCTGCTGCCATGGTGTTCCTTATTCCTGCAGACAATCACAGAAGTTTGTTTAGCTCCTGACCACATCTCTTCCTTTTCCACCCTCTTAGATGAGGCCTCTTCTCTATATGTAGCTGTGGAGAGTCTGTTGCTTACACTGATGTGGGTGTTATCTAGTTGTATCATGGGATGAGGTGAGCTTAGGGTTCTCCTACTCCACCATCTTTCCAGAAAGTCTCTCCTATTGCCTATTGATTTTAAAAAGTAGAAAGCTGATTAACCTATAGGAACTACATAAAAACAATATAAGTACCATGCAGATATTTGTGTTGTGTTTTTAGTAAATTTAACTGCATTTTTCCCTACTTTATAAAGTTTTGAACATTTGGGGAGTTGTAGTAACCAGAAAAAAAATGGGAGCAGAAAAGAGATATACCGAAGAACCCTCTTGGGTATTTGGTTTCTTGATCATTTTTTAGTTAAGCAAGAATGTTGTCTTTCTTCACTATCTCTAAATACTTATGAATGGCACTTTAAATAAATTTGTAAATAGTCTAGTAAGATGCTCACTTGTGTCCCAGAGGCAGACTATATGAGCTCACAAAATTCAGCCTTTATAGCCTAAGTCTTTTAACTGTCTGAACAGCTGGATGAGAACACTGAAACTGGAAAGCAGCCACTTCTTCTCTTGTCCCACTGAAAACAATATCATATCATTGAGGGGTGAGCAGCACTTACAGATTTGTTCTACAGCACAGACAGTTGATATTTAAAATCTCTCAAGCATTCTTTCTGTTGTTTCCTCCCTCCTCAATTTACTGAACTCATTATAAATTTTTACCATTTTAGAACTGTATTTTAGTCTTCACCTTAATTCATCCCACTAGGACACTTATTTTTGAAAATACTGGGACATTTCTTACCCTAAAACTAATAAATTTTTTTTCCTGTTCCTGAAGGTAGGTACATGGGAAATACGTACCTGAGAACTACACTAGCTTTCTGCTAAATTATTGTTTTTGGAATTATATATATGAACTTACATTTCTTACTTTTATGTATCTTTTCTCCTTATCCACTGGTATTCTGAATTAATCCTTTAAAACAACTGAGTATCTTAGTAATATATGTTTTTTGTCAAATATAGGCCTTTATTAAAGGCATGTCAAGATCATAAAATAATGGGGGGCTTGTCAAAGCAGCATAGGAAGCTCTGAACTTACCTCCTCCCATGGACACCAAATATACAGTTATATATGAATTTCTTCCCTGTGAAAAAGACCTAAAAACAATCTGAACAGCTTCTCCATGACAAAGGATAAAAGGGCTCTTTTGAGATGAGTGGGAAAGGCAGAAATGCGGTCTCAACAAAAGCTCCACCTCTGGCAGGGCAACCCACATTCAGGAGGGATTTCTTAAAGCAGTTGCATCTCCCTGAGAATAAGAGGCTTGTGTCCCACAATAGGCACCTGTGTACAGGAGAGATGAGACCCCAAAACATCAACTTTTGAAAAACAATAGGATTTATATCCAGGAGATCCAAATTGCTGTAAGGAATTGAGATACCACTTATAAATGACTTGCCTGCAGACTCATTCACTTCATGGCCCAGGAGCACTTTGAAAATTACCCAGACTATTTGTAAAGGAGATCTATTTGCTAATCTTAAAAAGTCTGCTGAAGGGGCAGGGTCCTTCGGGGAATCTCTCCTGGACAGAGTTGTTAGTGGACACCATTTATGTATTTTCCCTCTACCTTGCTAATGCTGCCAGATACACACAGTTCCTACATTCACCCACAGCCCTGCCAAACCTTTCAAGCACACACAGCTCCTGAACTCTCCTGATGCCCTGGTAAAGTCAGCAGGTGCTTCAGAGAGGAAAGATTGCCCTGTTAAAGCTGATTTGCATGCAGAATTCCTGTATTCTCTAGCTGCCTTGCTAAAGCTGATAGACATGCACAGAGCACACAGGCAACTCCCCTTGATTGCCTGACTCTAGTGGCAATGGGGAGCTTGTGTTCCTGAGTCATAGGGGACAGTAACAATCAGGCAGTTCTTGGCAGATGATCACCCCCAGGGCACTGCACAGACAATAGACTGAAACGTACCCAGTCTTCCTGTGAAAAAGGCATATTTACTTGTCCAGGACTTTTAGCCTAAAGAACAGGATTTAGGTTTGTCCCACACCTAGACACTACAGAGGTACTCTTAGGGAAGAAAGGGTGGGGGGGGTACCATCTTTGCACTTTCCCTTGGTCTCCCTATTGCTCATTATTACCTCCCGCAGAGGAGCTTATACACTCATCTACTGCTCTAGTTTTTATAGCTGTTCCCCAGGGGACATCTCCAGATGGCCTTGCCTGAAGGCCAGTAGAATTTACCATTTCAGTCCCACAAGGCAGTGTATGTCTGCTTAATTTAAAATCTGCAGCCTAAAATTTGTTTGCCAGTCAGCCTGACTCTAGGTACTGACTGAGATCCCTCCCTTTGGAAGAGTGACTGGTCTTGGCACTCCCTCAACAACTGGGACCTAGCCAGAATAAATCAGGCTGCTTAGACAATCACAAAAGTTTGAGAGAAAATGAACAG
The DNA here is from genome assembly GCF_010015895.1 of Lontra canadensis. Taxonomy (NCBI): domain Eukaryota; kingdom Metazoa; phylum Chordata; class Mammalia; order Carnivora; family Mustelidae; genus Lontra; species Lontra canadensis. Next base: position 3,067,227 of record NW_022631080.1, on the reverse strand, counting down.
CTTCTGCAAGGTTGAATAACAAAGATCATTTACACAAGACTATTAATTCAAGATAGAGAGGTTGCCATTTCTCTAAATATGTAAAAACAAAGAGTCAAGAAGAATGAGGAAACAGGAGCATATCCAAATGAAAGGGCAAGATAAAACCTCAGGGAAAAACAATAACAAAATGAAGGTAATCTACCTAATAAAGAGTCAAAATAATGGTCATAAAGATGCTCACTGAACTTAGGAAAATAATTGATGAGCACAGTGATAACTTCAACAAAGTAACAGAAAATACAAGAAAGTACCAAACAGAAGTTAAGGAACTGAAGAATACAATAACTGAACTGAAAAATACACTAGAGGGATGACTAGGTGAAGCCAAAGAAAGATCAGTGATCTAGAAGACTGGACAATGAAAATTACCCAGACAGAACAGCAAAAAAACAAACAACAACAACAACAGCAACAACAACAACAACAAAAACTGAAGATAGTTTAAGGGACTTGTGGGACAACATTAAGCAGAATAACATTCACATTATAGGCATCCCAGAAGATGAGAAAGGCAATGGCAGAAAACTTATTTAAAGAAGTAATAATGAAAAAAAAAAAAAAGAAATAATAATGGGAAACTTTCCTAACTCTGGAAGGAAATACACATCCAGGTCCAAGAACGTCAGAGTTCCAAATAATGTGTGCCTAAAAATATCCACACCAAGACATTACTATTGAAATGTCAAAAGTTAAAGATAAAGAGAAAATTTTAAAAAATAGCAAGGGAAAACAGTGTGGATGTTACAAGGGAATTCCCATAAGTCTGTCATCAGATTTTTTCAGCAGAAGATTTGTATCCCAGCAGTGAGTGGCATGATATATTTAAAGTGCTGAAAGGAAAAAAAAAATCCCTAAGAATACTCTACCTGGCAAGGTAGTTATTTAGATTCAAAGGAGGGACATAGATTTTTAACTAAGCAAAAGTTAAAGAAGTTTATCACCAACCATTAGATCAACCTTACAAGAAATGTTGACGAGACTTCTTTAAGGTGAAAAGAAGGGGTACTAATTAGTAACAAGGAACAATACAAAAGTATAAATCTTACTAGTAAGGGTAAATATTAGGTAAATATTGAAAGATAAAAGTAGTAAAAATAACTACAGTAACAATAATTAATTAAGGGGTACACAAAACCAAAAGATGTAAAACATGACAACAAAACACAAAATGTGAGGAATGAGTAGTAAAAATGTACATTTTTTAGAGTACAATCAAACTTAAGTTGCTGTCAACTTAAAATAATGTTATAACGTTATATGTGAGCCTCATGGTAACCACAAAGCAAAAACCTATAGTTGATATATAAATGATAATAAAGGAAACTAAACACTAAAGGAAGCCATCAAACCATAACTGAAGAGAGCAAGAGAAGAAAAAAAAACAGAATTACAAAACAATAAGAAAACAATTAACAAATAACAACGTTAAGTACATACCTATCAATAGTTACTATACATTTAAATGGGCTAAATTCTCAAAACAAAGGGCATAGTGGTTAAATGAATTTAGAAAACACCAAAAATCCCTGCAAACAACACTCATTATATTTTGTCTACAAGAGACTCACTTTAGATGTAAGGACACACCTGAACTGAAAATAAGCAATGGAAATGGATGTTCTGTGCAAATGGGAATCAAAAGAAAGCTGGAGTAACAACACTTTTATAAGACAAAGTAGGCTTTAAAACAACGAGTGTAATAAAGGATAAAGAAAGAAATTACACATTTATAAAATGGTCAATCCAACAAGAGGACAGCCCATTTGTAAAATATGCACCAAATGTCAGAATATACACTCTTCTTGAGTGTACATGGAACATTCTCCAGGATAGATCATATGTTAAGCCACAAAACAAGTCTCAAAAAAGTTAAGAGTACCAAAATTATATCAAGCATCTTTCCTGGTTATAATGGTATGAAACTAGATATCAAATACAAAAAGAAAACTGGAAAAATCACAAATATTTGGAGATTAAACAGTATGCTACTGAACAACCAATGAATCAATCAATAAATCAGAGGAGGAATAAAATATCTTGAGGCAAATGGACACAGAAATATGACATGCCAAAATCTATGGGTTGCAGCAAGAGTAGTTATAAGAGGGAAATTCATAAGGATATAGGCCTACCTCGAGACAAGAAAAATCCCAAATAAACAGTATAACTTTAGACCTAAAGTAACTAGAAAAAGAACAAAGTCCAAACTCAGTTGGAAGGATGGAAATAACAAAGTTCAGAGAAGGAATAAATAGAGATTATAAAGACAATAGAAAAGATAAATGAAACTAAAAGGTCACCATTTGAAAAGACAAACAAAAATTGGCAAACCTTTAATTAGACTGACCAAGGAAAAAAGAGAGGGTGCTCAAATAAATTAAAAATAAAAGAGAAGTTACAGCTGATACCACAGAAATACAAAGTATCATAGGACTACTATGAAGAATTATATATCAAGAAGTTGATCAATTTAGAAGAAATCAATAAATTCCAGGAAACAAGAAATCTTCCAAGACTGAATCATGAAGAAATACTTAATCTGAATTGACACACTAGTAATAAGAAGAATGAGTCAATAATCAAAAACCTCCAGACAAACAAAAGCCAGGGACCAGACAGCTTCATTGGTGAATTCTATCAAACCTAAAAAGATTTAATATATATCCCTTTTAAAGTCTTCCAAATAAATTGAAGATAAGAGAAGGCTTCCAAACTGATTTCAGGAGGCCACACTTACTCTGGTACCCAAGCAAGAAAAGGACACCACACACACAAGAAAATTACAGGCCAGTATTGCTGATGAATATAGATGCAAGAATCCTCAACAAAATATTAGCAAGCCAGATTTAACAATAATTTAAAAGGGTCATACACCATGATCTGATCAATTGGGATTTATTTCGGGAATGCAAGAATAGTTCAACCCTCACAAATAAATCAACATGATATACCACATCAACAAAATGAAGGATAAAAACTACATGATCGGGGCACCTGGGTGGCTCAGTGGGTTAAGACTCTGCCTTCGGCTCAGGTCATGATCCCAGAGTCTTGGGATCGAGCCTCACATCAGGCTCTCTGCTTGGCAGGGAGCCAGCTTCCCCCCTCTCTCTCCACCTGCCTCTCTGCCTACTTGTGATCTCTGTCTGTTAAATAAATAAATAAAATCTTAAAAAAAAACCCTACACGATCATCTCAATAAATGCAGAAAAAAGCATTTGAGAAAATTCAACATCCTCCTATGATTAAAAAAAAAAACTCAACATAGTGAGTATAGAAGAAACATGTAACAAAGACTATATATGACAAGACCACATCTAACATCATACCTGTGACAAACTGGAACTTTTCCTCTAAGATCAGGAACAAGATGACCACTCTCCCTCTTTTTAATTGAACATAATACTGGAAGCTAGCTAGAGGGGGGAAAAAGGAAATAAAAGACATTTAAATTGGGAAGGAAGAAATAAAACTTCCACTATTTGCAGGTGACATGAATACATATATATATACACTTAAAAACTCCACAAAAAAACCTGTTAGAACCAATAAACAAATTCAGTTAAGATGCAGGATATAGGCTTCATTGCACTTATATACACTAATGATGAACTATCAGAGCAAAAATTTAAGAAAATAATCCCCTTTTCAATTGCATAAAAAATAAAGTAAAATACCTAGGAATAAATTTAACTAAGAATATGAAAGATATGTACCCTGAATACTGTAAAACACTGTTAAGGAAATTGAAGACACAAGTGTACAGAAAGATATTTTATGTTCATAGGTTGAAAGAATTAATATTGTTGGGGCAACTGGGTGGCTTAGTTGATAAGTATCTGCCTTTGGCTCAGGTCATGATCCTGGGGTCCTGGGATCAAGCCCCACATTGGGCTCCCTGCTTGGCAGGAAGCCCGCTTCTCCCTCTCCGACTGTCCCCCTGCTTGTGTTCTCTTTCTCACTGTGTTACTCTTAGTCAAATAAATAAATAAAATCTTTAAAAAAGAGAATTAATATTGTTAAAATGTCTATACTATCTGAAGCAATCTACAGGTATAATGCAATTCCCATCAAAATTCTAAAGGCAGGGGCCCCTGGGTGGCTCAGTGGGTTAAGCCTCTGCCTTCGGCTCAGGTCATGATCTCAGGGTCCTGGGATGGAGCCCCGCGTCTGACTCTGTTCAGCGGGGAGCCTGCTTCCCCCCTCTGCCTGCCTCTCTGCCTACTTGTGATCTCTCTCTCTGTCAAATAAATAAATAAAATATTTAAAAAATTCTAAAGGCATTTTCACAGAAATAGAAAAATAATCCTAAAATTTGTATGTAACACCAAAAGACCCCAAATAGTCAAAGTAATCTCAAGAAAGAAAAAGCTGGAAACATAATATTCCCTCATCTCAAACTATATTACAAAGTGACAGTAATCAAAATAGTATGGTATTGGCATAAAAACAGATACATAGATCAATAGAACAGACTAGAGAACCCAGAAATATACCCATACATATATGGTCAATTAACATATAAGAAAGGAGGCAAGAATATACAGTGGGGAAAGGGCAGGTTTTATTTTTTTCCAATAAACTGCGCTGGGAAAACTGAACAGCCACATGCAAAAACATGAATCTAGATTACTTTCTGATACCATATATAGAAATTAACCCCAAATGGATTAAAGATATGAACATAAGACCTGAAACTCCAAAATTCCTAGAAGGAAACAAGTGTCACACTCCTTGATATTGGTCTTGGTGATGATTTTTTTGGATCTGTCTCCAAAAGCAAAGATAACAAAAACAAAAATAAATGAGTAGCACTACATCAAACTAAAAGGTCTGCATAGCAATGGAAACCATGAACAAAATGAAAAGGCATACTACTGAATGGGGGAAAATATTGCAAATCAGGTATCCGATAAAGGGTTGATATCCAAAATATATAATGAATACATACAACTCAATAGCACAATAACAACACAGTTTAAAAAATGGGCAGAACAATGTTCATAGCAGCAATGGCCACAGTCGCCAAACTGTGGAAAGAGCCAAGATGTCCTTCAGTGGACGAATGGATAAGTAAGATGTGTTCCATATATACTGTGGAGTATTATCCCTCCATTAGGAAGGATGAATACTCAACTTTTGTATCAACATGGATGGGAATGGAAGAGATTATGCTGAGTGAAATAAGTGAAGCAGAGAAAGTCAATTATCATATGGTTTCACTTATTTGTGGAGTATAAGGAATAACACAGAGCACAAGGGGAGTTGGAGAGAAGGGAGTTGGGGGAAATTGGGGGTGGAGACAAACCATGAAAGACTGTGGACTCTAAGAAACAATCTGAGGGTTTTGGAGCAGAGGGGTGTGGGCTGTTGGGTGAGCTGGTGGTGGATATTATGAAGGGCATGTATTGCATGGAGCACTGGGTGTGGTGCATAAACAATGAATTCTGGAACACTAAAAAGAAATTTCAAAAAATAAAGACTATAAAAAATAAAAAATGGGCAGAAGACTTAAATAGACATTTTTCCAAATAAGATATACAGATGGGCAACAGACAAATGAAAAGATGCTCAACATCACTAATCATCAGGGAAATGCATATCAAAACTGCACTCTATAGCCAAAGCAATTCTGAAAAAGAAAAAAAAACAGGAGGCATCACAATTTTGGATTTCAAGCTATATTACAAAGCTGTAGTCCTCAACATAGTATGGTACTGGCACAAAAACAGACACATAAATCAATGGAACAGAATAGAGAACCCAGAAAGGGACTCACAACTACATGGTCAACTAATTTTCTGCAAAACAGGAAAGAATATCCAATGGAAAAAAGATAGTCTCTTCAACAAACAATTTTGGGAAAACTGCCCAGCAACATGCTGAAGAATGAAACTGGACCACTTTCGTATAGCATATACAAAAATAAATTCAAAATGTATGAAAGACCTAAATGTGAGACAGGAATACATCAAAATCCTAGAGGAGAACACAGACAGCAACTTCTTTGACCTTAGCCATAGCAACTTCTTACTAGACATGCCACCACAGGCAAGGGAAACAAAAGCAAAAATGAACCATTGGGACTTTGCTAAGATTAAAAACAAAAACAACAAACAAACAAACAAAAACTTCTGCACAGCAAAGGAAACAATCAACAAAACTAAAGGCAGCCTACAGAATGAGATATTTGAAGATGACATATCTGATAAAGGGGTCATATCCAAACTCTGTAAAGAATTTATCAATCTCAATATCCAAAAAACAGCCCAGTGGAGAAATGGGCAAAGACATGAATAGATGCTTTTCCAAGGATGACATCCAGATGGCTAACAGACATATGAAAAGATGCTCAACATCACTCATCATTAGGAAAATATAAATGAAAACCACAATGAGGTACTCTCTCACCCCTATCAAAATGCCTAAAATTAACAACTGATGTTGGTGAGGATGCAGAGAAAAGGGAAAACCTCTTGCACTGTTGGTGGGAATGTAAACTGGTACAGCCACTCTAGAGAACAGTATGGATGTTCCTTAAAAAGTTATAAATAGAACTACCTTATGACCCAGCAATTGCACTAAGAGTACAAAAATATAGATTTGAAAGGATACATGTGCCATGATGTTTATAGTAGTATTATCAACAATAGCCAAAGTATGGAGAGAGCCCAAGTTTCCATCTACTAATGAATGGATAAAGAAGATATGGTATGGGGTGTCTGGGTGGCTCAGTGGGTTGGGGACTCTGCCTTTGGCTCAGGTCATGATCCTGGGGTACTGGGATTGAGCCCCACATTGGGCTCTCTGCTCCATGGAGAGCCTGCTTCCTCCTCTCTCTCTGCCTGCCTCTCTGCCTACTTGTGATCTCTGTCAAATAAATAAATAAAATCTTAAAAAAAAAGATATCGTGTATGTATACAATGGATAGGACACAGCCATAAAAAAGAATGAAATCTTGCCATTTGCAACAACAAGAATGGAACTAGAGTGTATTATGTTAAGTGAAATAAGTCAGTCAGAGAAAGACAAATACCATATGACCTCACTCATGTGGAAATTATGAAAGAAAACAGATGTACATATGGGAAGGGGAAAAGAAAAAAAGGGGGGAGTGAAGTGAGCCATAAGACTCTTAACAATAGAGAACTAACTGAGGGTTGATGGAGGGAGTTGGATGTAGAATGGGTTAGACCGGTGAGTGTAATAAGGAGGGCAGTTTTTAGATGAACCCTGGGTGTTGTATGTAAGTGCTGAATCACTGAATTCTACTCCAGAAAACAATATTGCACTAATATTGCATTATATGTTAACTACCTAAAATTTAAATAAAAAGAAAAAAAACATACTGAGATACCCCTTCATACCTGTTAGAATAGATATTATCAAAAAGGCAAGAGATAACAAGTAATGGTAAGGATGTAAAGAAAAGGGGACCCTCATGCACTGTTGCTGTAAATGTAATTTGGTACAATCCCTATGGAAAACAGCATGGATGTTCCTCAGAAAAACAAAAATGGAACTATCACATGATCTAGCAATTCCACTCCTACTTATTTATCTTAAGAAAACAAAAACACTAATTTGAAAAAGATTTATGTACCCACATCTTCATTGCAGCAGTAGTATTTACAGCCAAGATATGGAAACCAGCTCCCTGCTTATCAAAGGATGAGTGCATAGAGTGAGTGGTGTGTGTGTGTGTGTGTGTGTGTGTGTGTGTGTGTGTAAAGGAATACTACTCAGCCATAAAAAGTGAACTCTTGCCATTTACAACAACATGGATAGACTTTATTGTGCTAAATGAAATAAGTCAGACACAGAAAGATAATTACCATATGATTTCACTTATATGTGGGATCTAAAAACCAAACCAAACCAAACAAATACAGATATGGAGACATAGATACATTGATACAGAGAATAGAATGGTAGTTGATAGAAGGGAGGAACATTGGGTAGTGGATAAAACAGGTGGAGTGTTCAAAAAATGCACACTTTCAATTATAAATATGTCATGGGATTGTAATATATAGCATAATGACTGTAGTCAGTAATATTTTAGGTATATGTGAAAGTAGTGGCCTTATGAAGAATAGAAACTGTAGTGCTCTGCGGTAAAGTGTCCCTTATTCACCAGAATCTGGCACTGCAGGGGTGTCTCCTATGTATGTTGTGTGTGCCTTGCTGTTGTGACTGAGCCGCCTTTGCCTTCAGTCCAGTCATCTGAAATGGCTCTCTTTGCCTATTGTGGGCAGGGTTTTATTTTTGTAACTTTCTCTGATGATGGATGGTAACTATATTTATTGTGTTGATCATTTTACAGTGTTTACAAATATCAAATCATTATGCTGTATGCCTGAAACTATTATAATGTTATAGTTCAGTTATACATCAATAAAAAATGATAAAATGCATTGAAAAGATCATTCTTTTAGTTGTATATATATGTGTATGAATAGTCATATGTATAAATTCATATTTATAAGTTTAAATACATATATGTAAATAGGTCATACCATTGACCTTTATTTAAGTACATATGTATAAATAGATGATTCCATTGATATTTCCTTGGATATTCCTTAAAGTTGACTCTTAAATCTCCAGCATTTTGAAGTTTGATGTCAATAACAACTATTGAAAATTACAGATAATTTAAAATATATGTTGTAATTATGTAGAAGAGTAACTATGCAGATCATTTCATATACTCAAATATGTAGGTAAAAGATATATGTGTGGGGGTGGATGTATTCAAAGATGATAGATTAATTAGATGTATGATAGATAATTTCATAAATTATAAATGTGGGTCATTATACCAAATGGAAGAATGTATTTTATAGCAAGAGGAACAGTATCAGAGTACAGATGGGAACATTATCCTGATTTTTGTATTTACTTACGAGATGTTTCTCCCATCAATAACTCATACAATTTAATATACTCAAGCAGCAAGACTGTAAGTTTTCAGAATATATTTAGACAATGCTCCTCATTCATTAAAATAATTGCTGCTGATTTCTTACAGCGATAATCCTCAAATCTATGACACAAGATCCCAAATACTAAATCATCCTTTAATTGCTATAGCAGTTTTAATGTAATAATTCAAAAGGAATTTAAATGTGATTAATGTGTTTAAATGTTACTTTCTACTGTGAAAGAAAAAGAAAAAAAAAAGTAAGAGCACCAGTATAAGCTCTTGGGTACTGTTAAAATATTGATTCATTGAGAACTTTTAAGGGACTTTTGTAGCAGAATTTGAGAATCTCTATTATTATTTAGCTTTAGGAATTTCTCCATATCCTTGATCTAAATTTTAAAAGCTGTATTTTTTTCCCTTTGTCCCACTCTGTACACAGTGGGTTCTTCCAGTATTGGAATCCATGTGTATTTTCAATTCTGGGAAATTTTTATTTGTGACTTCTTCAAATATTTTTAACCCAATTTCTTCCACCCTCTTATTCAGAAATATTAGTAAAGAAATGTTGTAACTTCTGGATCTATGTATGCCTCCAATCTATTTGTTCCTGGTCTTCCTTTTAAAAGAATATATTTTAAATTTGTTTCTAATAACTGCTACACCTCACCTTTTAGCCCACTCATTTATTCTTCAGCTGTGGTGATTTAGGCAATCATCCTGTGTTCATTTAGATAAAAGCCTGTGCTAAAATTTTTACTTTATTTCAACACTAATGCTTTTCAAAATGACAAATAGTTTTATCCTCATAAGTGTCCATTTATTGTTTCATGACTCTTCATTTTTATGAGTTCTAACTAACATAATGGGTGTAATTCCTTTGTTTATTGAGAGTATCAAGTGTATTTATTTTTAGGCCTGTACTGATGACTCTAATATTCCTAGTGCTCCAGTGTAAGTGTTATCTTCTGTTGGGATATTGCTCCCCATGACATTGATCTTATTCAGGTAATTGGCATTTCAGGTTTACACACTCACTCTAGAATGAGATTTTTTTTTCCCTCCTGCCTCCTTGTATGCATCCTGGACTATGATTGCCTCCAAGTCATGTTATTAGTATCAGTTCAAGTTTTATGACATTTGCATTGGCCCTGTTCTCCAGAAGGATGTCATAACATAACTGTTTTGTTTTCTTTGTTGCTTTTGTTTTTTTTTAATTTTTAAAATTTATTTTCAGTGTTCCAGAATTCATTGTATTTGCATCATACCCAGTGCTTCATGCAATCCGTGCCCTCTCCAATACCCACCACCTGGTTCCCCCAACCTCCCACCCCCTGCCCCTTCAAAACTCTCAGATTGTTTTTCAGAGTCCATAGTCTCTCATGGTTCACCTCCCCTTCCAATTTCCCTCAACTCCCTTCTCCTAACTCCCCTTGTCCTCCATGCTATTTGTTATGCTCCACAAATAAGTGGAACCGTATGATAATTGACTCTCTCTGCTTGACTTATTTCACTCAGCATAATCTCTTCCAGTCCCATCCATGTTGCTACAAAAGTTGGGTATTCATCCTTTCTGATGGAGGCATAATACTCCATAGTAAAAATGGGCAGAAGATATGAACAGACACTTCTCCAATGAAGACATACAAATGGCTAGCAGATACATGAAAAAATGTTCATCATCACTGGCCATCAGGGAGATTCAAATTAAAACCACATTGAGATACCACCTTACACCACTTAGAATGGCCAAAATTAGCAAGACAGGAAACAACATGTGTTGGAGAGGATGTGGAGAAAGGAGAACCCTCTTACACTGTTGGTGGGAATGCAAGTTGGTGCAGCCACTTTGGAGAACAGTGTGGAGATTCCTCAAGAGATTAAAAATAGAGCTTCCCTATGACCCTGCAATTGCTTTTGTTGTTTTATTGTATTTATAGAAGTGCCTTTCCACTTCTCTTTCTTATTTTAAGTACAACTATAAGGGTATGCATAATTTTTTATATTGTATATATGGTGTTAATTCAAGCAGGGAAAGGTTGGTGTCTTTAAACTTGAAGTCTGATCATGTCATCTTCGATATAACTCTGTTGTTTTAATCTCAGATTTCAGTCTAGAATTGTCATGACATCATTTGTGGCTTGTGTAATTTTTACAAAATTATTATTCATAACAACAACTGTGTAATTTTTTTTCTTCTAAATTTCTTTTTGGCTGCTTCTCTATAAAAAGTGATAAGCCCTAGGGGCTCCTGGGTGGCTCAGTGGGTTAAAGCCTCTTCCATTGGCTCAGGTCATGATCCCAGGGTCCTGGGATCAAACCCCACATCAGGCTCTCCACTCAGTGGGGAGCCTGCTTCCTCCTCTCTCTCTGCCTGTCTCTCTGCCTACTTGTGATCTATGTCTGTCAAATAAATAAATATAATCTTTTAAAAAAAAGTGATAAGCCCTTCTCAGTTGTCTAGTTTGTATATGTTTTTTTCTTACAATAATACATCCTGAGAACTAAAGACCTGGATTCTAGTCATAGTCCTGACACTATCAAAGTGTGAGACATTAAGTAATTATTACTTTCCCCACCTTTAAAACTGGGAAAATATTAAATCTCTCATCAGTTTCTGAAATGAGATCATTTAGACTTCTAATACCAGGTTACTATAAGTGAGTTCGTATGCTAGATAAAATATATTTAGGTTGCACAGAGTTGGATAAGCTAAAAATATTAGTATTTTTTTTAAGATTATTATTTATTTATTTGAGAGAGAGAAAAAAAGAGAGTGCAAGCAGTAGAGGGAGGGGCAGGGAGAGAGTCTCAAGTAGACTCTGTGCCAAGCACAGAGCCCATGCCGGGCTTGATCCCAGAACCCAAGATCATGACCTGAGCTGAAACCATGAGTCAGACGCTTAACCAACTGCACCACCCAGGCACCCCAATCATTGGTATTTTTAAGGGTCCTCTTGAAGACATCTGGGGCCCAATTATTTTTATTGACTTCCTCGCTTTTTAACTTGCCTGACTGCTTGCTTGCTTGCTTTCCCTCTCTCTCTTCTTTCTTTATCTTTCTTTTCTTTCTTCCTTTTGAGAGTGAGAGAGAGAGAGAGAGAGAGAGAGATCACAGGCCATGGGACTGGCAGAGGGAGAAGCAGACTCCCTGCTGAGCAGGCAGCCTGACACCAGACTCAATCCCAGGACCCCAGGATCATGACCCGAACTAAAGGCAGATGCCCAGCAGACTGAGCCACCCAAGTACCCTTAAATTGTGTTCTAAAGTCACCAAAGAATCTATGAGTCAAGATATAAAAATAGTTGAAAGTAGTTGAGCTATGTTGAAAATAAAAATGAATAAGATGAGAGCTTATGTAATCTTAAATTGCACATATGAATGAAATCATGGTGTTCGTGTTTCTCTGACTGACTTATTTTACTCAGCATTATACTCTCTAGCTCCATCCATGTCATTGCAAATGGCAAGATTTCGTCCTTTTTTAATGGTCAAATAATCTTCCCGTGTGTATGTGTGTGTGTGTGTACACACCACATCTTTATCCATGCATCAATAGATGGACATGTGGGCTTCCTCCATATTTTGACTATAGTAAATCATGCTGCTATAAACATAGAAGTGCATGTATCCCTTTCAGTTAGTGTTTTTGTATTCTTTGGGTAAATAACCAGTAGTGAGATGGTTACATCAAAGGATTGATCTATATTTAATTTTCTGAAGAACCTCCATACTGTCTTCTACAGTGACTGCATCAGTTTTCCTTCCCACCAACAATTCTGGAGTGTTCCTTTTTCTGTATCCTTACCAACAGTTGTTGTTTCTTATGTTTTTGATTTTAGTCATTCTGACAGATGTGAGGTGACATCTCATTGTGGTTTTTATTTGCATTGTCCTGATGATCAGTGATGTTGAGCATCTTTTCATGTGTCTGTTTGCCATCTGGGCGTCCTCTTTCAAGTAATGTCTGTCCATTTCTTCTCCCCCTTTTTGTAATTGGATTATTTGGTTTTTGGGTATTGAGTTTTGTATGTTCTTTTTTTAAGTTTTTAAGTTCTTTATATATTTTGGATACGAACCCTTCATCAGATATGTCATTTGTAAATATCTTTTTCCATTCAGTGAGGTTGTCTTTTAGTTTTATTGATTGTTTCCTTCACTGTGCAGAAGATTTTGCATTGATTTAATCCCAATAATTTATTTTTGCTCTTATTTCCCTTGCCTCAGGAGACATATCTAGAGAAATACTGCAATAGCTGATATCAGAGACTTTATTTTTCTAGGATTTTTAGGGATTTAGGTTTCACATTTAGGTTTTTAATCCATTGTAAATTTATGTTTGTGTATGGTACAAGAATGTGGTCCAGTTTCATTCTTTTGCATATAGTTGACCAGTTTTCCTAACACCATTTATCGAGGATACTGTCTTTTTCCACCATCTATTCTTTCCTGATTTGTCAAATATTAATTGGCCATATACTTGTGGGGCTTTTTGAGAGGGTTTTCTATTCTGTTCCATTGATCTATGAGTCTGTTTTTGTGCCAGTACCAAACTGTTGTGATTACTACAGTTTTATATTATGACTTGAATCCTGGAATTATGATACCTCCAGCTTTGCTTCTCGTTTTCAAAATTGCTTTGGCAATTTGGAGTCCTTTGTTGTTCCATATAAAGTTTAGGACTGTTTGTTCTAGTTCTGTGAAAAATGCTGTTGGTATTTCAATAGGATTGCATTAAATTTATAAATTACTTTGGGTAGTACAGACATTTTAACAATATTTGTTTTTCCAATCCATGGGCATGGAATATCTTTCCATTTTATTGGTGTTGTCTTCAATTTATTTCATTAGTGTCTTATAGTTTTCAGAAAAGAGTACAATTCTCTTGATGAGCACTGAGAAATGTATAGAATTGTTGAATTACTATATTGTGCACCTGAAACCACTGTAATGGTGTATGTTATCTATACCATAATTTTCAAAATTTGAAAGAAAAAATCTAAGCTAAATAACAAATGGAAAACATGATAAAAGGGAAAAGAAAGGAAGTCTGACACCAATGTGATTAATGCTCTTTTGTGAGTGCCTTCTATTGCTTTTCTGTATGGAGCCATTTAAGAGTTTTATCTTTATTTTTATTATTCTAACATTTTGACACTATGTGTCTCATTGTGGATAATTTTCATCATCCTGTTTGCCATCCAAATGGCTATTGGATAGTTAAGTATTACAGTGTAGGTATTTTTTTAAGTCTGAAATTTTCTTCCATCAGCTATTGATTTTTCTCCTCATACTTCCTCTAACCTTTCCCTTTGGAAATCCAGCTAGAAAAATATTGGTACTTATGGATCTATTTTTGCCAAAGTCTAGTTTTTCTCTCTTACTTTCCAGCATTTACTCATTTAATCTGCCTTGAGAAATGTTTTCTGGCTCATTATTATGTGATAGTTTATTCCTTAGCAGTCTGTTCTACTCAACCATGAGGTATTAAATATCTTTTCTTCTCTTTGGAGAAGGTGAGAAATATTACATCTATTCTTGCTTAATTTTAACATTTTACTCTTTGTGATGTTTGTTTGCCTCAGATGTTTGGTATTTCATATTTGTGTGATCCACACCATTTTTGAGCTCCTCTTTCCTAATCTGTTTGCCATAATCTCTGTTCTGGCTGAATGAAGGGAAGAAGATTCTCCTCATGGGGATGTCTTCTGACTATGAGAGATCCCATGCTTCTCATGATTGTCTAAGGCAATCTGAGCTCAGCTTTCACTTTTCATCGTCAGAACTCCGACCCACTGCTTTAGCTTACAGCTTTCTGTCAGGTACTTAGGATAAATAAAAGAGGAAGAAGAAAGCAATAAACATAGCTTCTCCAAACAATGTTCTCTAATTAATTATCCTGATATACTCTTCAGGATCTTTCCTTTCCTGCAGGAACTGCCTGTTAGCTTGTAGCTACCACAGAAACCATATCACCTGTAAACAGCCTATGTATATACTGAGATCTCATTTTTCCAGTCAATACCATTTAATCTACCTGCCACCTTTTAGGACTCTCTCTAAATTTCTGGACCACTAGTGGTACTTTTCCTTCTTATTTCTCAGTACTTTTTATTTTCAGTTGTGAACCATTTATTTATTTATTTGTATTATGCTATGTTAGTCACCATCATTTCTCAGTACTTTAGTAATTTTTTTCTTCCTGCAATAATTTTTCCCCCATTTTTGGAATATTCATCTGGCTGGGAAATTAGAAATGCATGCCCAATTTACCATCTTGTTCTAAACTCCCACTAGTCTATTATCAAATGATTCTCTGCAATTTATTCAGTATTCCACATTTCCCAATTGGGAAGTTCTTCCCATAATTAGTAAACATGTTCTGATAATAGATAATGTGTTGGGGAGCACTGCTAGAGACTACCTTGGCCAAAAGTGCTTAGAAAATAATTTCTCTCATCACTCCCCACTGCCAACCCACCAGGATTGACTAGTATGTGGGTATACAAATATCATGGCCTCAGTGACCATGGATGCAATAATTCAGAAATACATTTTTTGTCTTTGTTATTTTTTCAATTTTTAAAAAATTTCTTTTCAGCGTAACAGTATTCATTGTTTTTGCGCCACACCCAGTGCTCCATGCAGTACATGCCCTCTCTAGTACCCACCACCTGGTTCCCCCAACCTCCCACTCCCGCCCCTTCAAAACCCTCAGGTTGTTTTTCAGAGTCCATAGTCTCTCATGGTTCACCTCCCCTTCCAATTTCCCTCAACTCCCTTCTCCTCTCTATCTCCCCTTGTCCTCCATGTTATTTGTTATGTTCCACAAATAAATGAAACCATGTGATAATTGACTCTCTCCGCTTGACTTATTTCACACAGCATAATCTCTTCCAGTCCCATCCATGTTGCTACAAAAGTTGGGTATTCATCCTTTCTGATGGAGGCATAATACTCCATAGTGTATATGGACCACATCTTCCTTATCCATTCGTCCATTGAAGGGCATCTTGGTTCTTTCCACAGTTTGGCGACCATGGCCATTGCTGCTATAAACATTGGGGTACAGATGGCCCTTCTTTTCACTATATCTGTATCATTGGGGTAAATACCCAGTAGTGCAATTGTAGGGTCATAGGGAAGCTCTATTTTTAATTTCTTGAGGAATCTCCACACTGTTCTCCAAAGTGGCTGCACCAACTTGCATTCCCACCAACAGTGTAAGAGGGTTCTCCTTTCTCCACATCCCCTCGAACACATGTTGTTTCCTGTCTTGCTAGTTTTGGCCATTCTAAGTGGTGTAAGGTGGTATCTCAATGTGGTTTTAATTTGAATCTCCCTGATGGCTAGTGATGATGAACATTTTTTTCATGTGTCTGCTAGCCATTTGTATGTCTTCATTGGAGAAGTGTCTGTTCATATCTTCTGCCCATTTTTTGATATGATTATCTGTTTTGTGTGTGTTGAGTTTGACGAGTTCTTTATAGATCCTGGATATCAGCCTTTTGTCTGTATTGTCATTTGCAAATATCTTCTGCCATTCCATGGGTTGCCTCTTTGTTTTGTTGACTGTTTCCTTTGCTATGCAGAAGCTTTTGATCTTGATGAAGTCCCAAAAGTTCATCTTTGCCTTTGTTTCCTTTGCCTTTGGAGACATATCTTGAAAGAAGTTGCTGTGGTTGATATCGAAGAGGTTACTGCCTATGTTCTCCTCTAGGATTCTGATGGATTCCTGTCTCATGTTGAGGTCTTTTATCCATTTTGAGTTTATCTTTGTTTATAGTTTAAAAGAATGGTTGAGTTTCATTCTTCTACATATAGCTGTCCAGTTTTCCCAGCACCATTTATTGAAGAGACTGTCTTTTTTCCACTGTATATTTTTTCCTGTTTTGTCGAAGATTATTTGCCCGTAGAGTTGAGGATCCATGTGGTCTATGTGTCTGTTTTTATGCCAGTACCAAGACTCCACCCCCAAACTACTAGAACTCATACAGCAATACAACAACGTGGCAGAATCCAAAGTCAAATGACAGAAATCAGTGGCTTTCTTATACACTAACAATGAAAATACAGAAAGGGAAATTAGAGAATCGATTCCATTTACTATAGCATAAGATACCTGGGAATAAACCTAACCAAAGAGGTAAAGGAACTGTATTTGAGGAACTACAGAACACTCATGAAAGAAATTGAAGAAGACACAAAAAGATGGAAGCTCATTCCATGCTCTTGGATCGGAAGAATAAACATTGTTAAAATGTCTATACTGCCTAGAGCAATCTATACTTTTAATGCCATTCTGATCAAAATTCCACCAGTATTTTTCAAAGAGCTGGAGCAAATAATCCTAAAATTTTTATGGAATCAGAAGAGACCCCAAATTGCTAAGGAAATTTTGAAAAACAAAAATAAAACTGGGAGCATCACGTTACCTGATTTCAAGCTTTACTACAAAGTTGTGATCTTTGTTTGCTTTTCATGGTTTCCAAGGTTTCCCTGCAGGATTAATTTCTAGTTGTCCATTGTGGTAGGTGGCATACGAAGACACCCATTATCAACTCCCTTGCCTTTCCTATCTCACATCCTTTTGTTCCTGCTGGTGTTCTCTCTCCCTCCAAATAAGTACATGTACTTAAATCTTTGACTATGTGAGAATGCAAAATAAGCAATCACCAGACATCAAATAGTGATTGTGTTATGAAATGTGACCAGTTAGCCTCCATCTAAGTATTATTTGACAGATATGCATATATGAAGGAATCATGCATTTTTCCTAATGTATAATGTGCCACCAATGAAGCATCCTGGAAGAGCCCATTTCAGAAACTCATCTAGCATCTACTATGTGTTGTTCTTTTTAGAACAAGACATTTAAATCTGAATATAAAAACAACATGTACTACAAGAGGCTTTGTTATATGGCATTATGGCATGCAGTAGAATACTCAAGGTGTATTTTACAGCCTAATAATCTGTTGAAATGTTTAGGGAATAAAGGATTCTGTGATCATATTATTTTGAAAAATACTACATACTATGCTCTTTTTTTTTTTTTTTACAGATTTGCAGTTCATGTGAGCACATTAAACGTAAAGAGAAAGTCTACAGTAAAAATCAAACAAAAATCTGTTTTCTTTATTTGAGGTTAATATTTGTCAGACTAATTTGACCAGAGAAACTCTTTATAACATCATACCCATTAATATTCAGTAAAATAAGTGTTTTGTTGACTATAATCCCCATCAATAGCAATGAAAAAAGTATGTTATGTTTATCTGTGGGAAATTATGAAAGCTATAATCTTGATTTCATTAGACCCATAACTGTATCAATTGCACAAACTGCCAAGATGTTAGTAATTAATTATTAACCCTGTTGGCTACATTGGAAAGTGGCATTGCTTAAACTAGTCTTTTTAAAATTTGATTTGTAGCTCAGATAACAACACTGACTTCCAAAGTGTGTAATCTGATATTTTGCCCCAGTTTCTTATATGTTATCACATTGGTAACATAATGTTGAAGTGACAAAAATAATGCCTATGTAAAATTTATCAAACAGCTCAACAGTGAACCCCCATTTGATTAGGTCAATAAATCACTTTGTTAGATGACTATAGCTGTTTATTTTCTTCAAATATTGAAAAATAGCCTTTAAATACTCACTAATAGATACATCATCCCCCAATAATGGCATTTTTGAAATTTGTATGATAGCACTAGACATTTAAGTATCACCCCTTTTTTTGAATACATATATATCACTGATTTCTAAGTCCATGTGTTTTGAGTCCTGGTACATAGTTGGACTCTACTTTTATAGGTTAGCTTAAATTTCAAGGATCTTGAGAATTATTAAAATACACATTTTTCATAGTATCAATTTTTATTCAAGATACATTTGACACCTAGTTCTTTATCTCCTCAAGAAGAAGTATTTATACTCTCCAGTATTCATACTTCTGTCAGAGCTGTCTTCAAAATACAGGCCTAATTATGTTACCTCTTCATTTAAAAATCTTTGTTATTGTTTTGATGTCATCAAGCTATTCTCTAAATACATTTGTGAAAATCCCACCCACTTTCAAGAAATACACAGTTCAAATGCCTTTTCATTAATGAGGCAGGTCTTGAATCCTAGCCCAATGGCATCAATTTCTTCCTTTCCTGGGTTCTTATAGAATGCAGCTTCTATAGGCAAAGGGCTTCACCTTCCTGAGGTTTCTTTATATATTGAAATAATAGCAGCAACATCACTGGTTTTTACATGCAGTATATAAGTTGAATTATATAGTACCAAGCATAAGGTTTGGCAAATATTAACTCAATAAATTGTAACTATTAATATGTTTTATTATTAGAGTACAGAATCCGCATTGTGTTAGAGTTATATGTGAACGATCACGTCTCTATTAGCATATAAACTCTTTGAGGGAAGATTTTATGCCTAAATTGATTTCATTATCCCCCAAGATGTTGAGTATTTCTCTGGGATACATATTTGTTTTACTTTTATTCCATAGTAATGTAATTAAAAAATAGATATATGGATTCATATGTAATATCTCTGTCTTACAATTATTACAACCAATACATTTTTTAATTCATAAATTTCCTGAGCTTGTACAACATATTTATCTCATCATAGGTTCTATGAACAATACTGGAATAGGATTGGCTATTGCAAAGTAATATTTTCAAATACTTACTTATGTATATGTCTATGTTGATCTCCATATGAAATAGCTTTGTCTCCCCCATTGGCAGTTATTGTTCAAACTAGACTTTTACTCCAGCGGAATGTGGCCCATTGCAGAATTTATCTAGAAACTCGATGACTTGGGAAGAGGGACAGGGTCTGAAAAGAACAACACATAGTAGATGCTAGAGTGAGTTTCTGGGATGGGCTCTTCCAGGATGCATCATTGGCAGCAGATCCAGTTGTTGGTATGGGTGGAAGGGAAATAGAATTCCAAAACAGATTAAAAATTTTAAAAGTTGTCAGAATATGTGCTTTTCTTAGTAATGTCACCCAAAGATCTTGAAGATTCCAGCATTTCTTTTCTTTTCTTTTCTTTTTTTTTTAATACTTCAGCATGGTGGAAGATTAGATAAAGTAAGCAAGGACATGGAACTTGGCTAAGCACATCGATCTGGTCTGAGACAGTTCATGGATCTTTCTTTGTTTCTTTTTTTGTTTCTGTGCTGGAAAGAAAGAGAAGTCAGATTTTCCTCTGCTCCTAGGAGTGGCACAAAAATAAGCTAAAAAATAGAGCTTGCAAATATGTAAGAGAGCTAGCTGGCAGATCCTAAGGGTTGTTGCAATAACAGGGTGGTATGGGAGAGAGTAACATGGATCTTATAATTAGGAATTCAGAGAGAACATGACTACCTTAGTAAATGTCAGGATGGAAAATGATTATAGCTGAGAGCATGAGAGAACAAGAAATATCCCAAAGGATGAATGAGATAGACAAATGAGAACCTAGAACCAGATCACCTCTCTTCTAACATATTTTAAATTCTGTATGAGCATCCTGTATATACCCTTAATTAAATGCCACCTCAGGGAAGAAAAGAGGGAAAGTAAATCCTTTCCTACTTTAGAAAGCCCTGAATTGAATGAAAAACAAGATACTGAGTTAATACTAAGTTTTACAGAAATGACCAGGTTTAATTGTGTCCTATTGAGTTGAAGAGGGACTCAATAGAGAGATCATTATAAATCATAAAAAGAAAATGTGTCCACCTGAGTTGTGTGCTGTGACGTTTGTATCTAGAACATATTCACTCTGCCTTGAAGAATGTCATTCAACATTACAGATGAATTTTCCATGAATTATAAGTTTGGAGAGACTTATGATATTGCAAAACATTACATACACACACGCATACAAACACAATCAGTAAGTAGTAATACAAAATAGTAAAAAATTCAGTATAAAAATGAGAGATACAGGTTCATAGTGTTTATTACTCCCAGTGTGGAACATTATTTTTATTTATTTTTGTTATTTTTTCAAATATAGAAGTATATATTTAAGGTTAACAACATGATTCGACATACAAATACACAGTGAAATGATTACTATAGTCAAGCTAATTAACATAACTTCTCTTCAAATAATTACCATACATTTTGTGTGATGAGTACACTTGAAATCTACTCTCAGAAAATTTCTAGTATGGAATACAATATTATTAAAAATAGTCATTATGCTATACATTAGATCTCTAGACTTACTCATTCTATATAACTGCAACTTTGTACTTTTTGATCAACATTTACCTGTTCCCCACACCTCCTTGACCCTGGTAACTCCTTTGTAATAGACTATATTAGGTAGATTTTTTGCTGCTTCATTGAGATATAATTGACATAAAACAGTTTATGGTGTACGGTGTGATGATTTGATGTATGTATTGCAAAATGATTATCACAGTAAGGTTAATTAACTTATCCATCACCTCATATAGTTACATTTTTGTGTATGTGTGTGGTGACAACTTTCAAGATCTACTCTCTTAGCAACTTTCAAAATATACATTACAGTATTATTACCTATGGTCATCATATTGTACATGAGATCCCCAGAACTTGCTCATCTTATAACTGGAAATTGTTACCCTTGGCCACCTTCATACATTCCTATTACCCTCCCATGATTTTGGTTTTCTTAGATTCCACATATGAAATCATACAGTGTTTGTCTTTCTCTGACCTGTTTAACTCAGCATAATTCTCTCAATTTCATCCATGTTGTTGCAAATGGTTTATCCACTTCCTTATTTAATGGCTGAATAATATTCCTTATGTATATACTGCACATCTTCTTCATCTCTCATCTTTTGATGGACACCTAGTTGGTTTCCATATCTCAACTATTGTAAATAGGCTGCAGCAAACATAGGGTACTTACATCTCTTCAAGATAGTGATTTGATTTCCTGCAGATATATATTCAGAAGTCAGATTGCAAGGATCAGATGATAGTTCTACTTTAAGTTTTTTGAGAAACCTCCATACTCTTTTCCATAGTAGCTATACCAATTTATATCCCCAGCAGTTGTATTCAAGTGTTCCCTTTTCTCTATATCCTTGTCAACACTTAGTCTTTTGTCATTTTGATAATCATTGCAGTTTGATTTGAATTTCCCTGATGATTAGTGATGTTGAACACCTTTTCATGTACTAGTTGGTCAGGTGTATGTCTTCTTTGGAAAAACATTTTTCACTTTCTCTGCCCATTTTAAAGAGTATTTTTGTATGACTTTATTTTATTCTTACACTCTCCAGTTAAACTTGATAGGACTAGTTTTTTACAGATCTTGTCTTAGTCAGCTTAGGATTCTGTAATAAAATATCATAGATCAGGTAGCGTAAATAACATACATTTACTTCTCACATTTCTAAAGACTGGGAATTCCAAGATCAAGATTCCAGCAGAGTCAATGTCTGATGAAAGCCTTCTTCCTGATTTGCATAGAGCTTAATTCTTCCAGTGTCTTCACATGGCAGAGAGACAACCAACTCTGGCCTCTTCTTCTAATATGGATACAAATCACATTATGGACACCCTATCCTCATACTATCTTTTAAATCTAATTACCACTCAAAAGTTCCACTCCAAATACCATCATATTGGGTTTAGGGTTTCACATTTTTTATTAAATTCTATGACTTATGTATTTTGGATACTAAGCTCTTATCTGACATATAGTTGACAGATATATTCTCTTATTCTGTAGATTGCCCTTTCATTCTGTGGATTGTTCCTATTTCTGTATAGAAGCTTTTTTATTTTGTTTATTTTTGCCTTTCTTGCTTATGCTTTTCATATCACCTCTGAAAATCATTGTCAAGAGCAATATTACATAGTTTTTTTTCCTTATGTTTAGATCTTGGATTTTAAAGGTTTCAAGGCTTCCATTTAAGTCCTTAATCCATTGTAAGTTAATATTTGTAAGTGGTATAAAACAAGGGTATAATTTCATTCTTTTGCATATTAGTATCTTTTTTTCTCAGTGCCATTTATTGAAGAGACTGTCTTTTTCACATTGAGTATTTCAGGCTCCCTTATCAAATGAGTTGACCATACCTTCATAGACTTATTTCTGGGCTCTTGTTTCTGTTCCATTGGTCTGTGTGTCTATTTTTATGCCAGTATCATGCTGTTTTGCATACTGTAGCTTTGAAATTTAGTTTGAAATCAGGAAGTGTGATGCCTCCAGTTTTGTTCTTCTTTCTCAAGGTAGAATTCATTCTAATATAAGGGAAGGGGAATCATGATTCCATGGAAGATAATTACTTCTTTTACAGTCATAGAATTAGAATTTTAATCAAAGAAAAGATTTTATTCATCATTTTGTGTATTCTAATCATTTCAGGGATTAAAAAACATTAATTCATTTAAGACATATTTTTGCATATAAATCCTAGTGCTCATTACAATACACAGATAGTGAATCATTGAACACTACATCAAACACTGATGATGTACTCTATGGTGACTAACATAACATAATAATAAAGACAGGCATATTTTTGAGATTTTCGTAAGTGACAAGCAGTCAAAATAGTAGGTTATGCCATTAAAAGAAAAAAGAAAAACAGTAAAACCAGTTCCTTCACTGTATGGATGTCACATACTGATAGTGCTAAAAAACGATAAAATCAGAAATTTTGAAGTAGGGGTTTGGTAAGAGTGATCTTTTAAATAGCGTGGAAAAAGAAGGGTCCCTTACTATGTGAGTTATATTAGTGAGAATATAAAATTCTTATGACTAAGGTGAGGAATGCAATCAACGTGCTACTTTTATCCTTAAGGAAATGAAAGAAAGTGGATAAATGAGGGTGAAAAAAGGCATAATTTTTAAAAGGATTTTATTTATTTATTTATGAGAGAGAGAGAGCACAAGCAGTAGGGAGGGGCAGAGGGAGAGAGAGAAACAGGCTCCCTGCTGAACAGGGAGCCTGATGTACGACTCCACCCCAGGATCCTGGGATGATGACCTGAGCTGAAGGCAAATGCTAAACTGACTGAGCCACCCAGGATCCCCAAGATATCACTTAGGTGGTTCAGCATTGGCCTTCAGCTCTGGTCATGATCCCAGGGTCCTGGGATCAATTGCCACATAGGGCTCCCAGCTCAGCAGGGAGTCTGTTTCTCTATCTCCTTCTGTCTGCAGCTCTGCCTGCTTGTGCTGTCTCTCTGTCTCTGTCAAATGAATAATTAAATCTTAAAAAAAAAAACAAGAGATACTACTTATGTTATTTTACTCAGTATTTCAGCTAATTATACAGATGTGAAAATTGTCTCAAACAACTAATAATGATGATGATATGTTTAATATACACACAGAGACCCATTCTGATAGTATGGAAAGATTATAAAATGTCAACAAATGGCTTTTATTAGAAAAAGAAAAGACAAAAAAAAAAGCCTTTCAAATAGATTATAATTAGACAAGACCTGCATGGTCTGTGAGGGAGTGAGGTGTGGAAAAAAGCAAAGTCCCTGAGATGGGAACATTCTTAGGATGTTACAAAATAAATGTTAAGTGACATGTTTAAAAGCCCATTTCTAGTTAGAGGTGGAGACAAATCATGAAAATAATTCCTAGATTCCCAGTGCAATGTTCTTTCCTCCATAGGCTAATCACCCTAATTGCCATGCTTAGTGTTGGTAGAGTATCAGTGTGCAATTGCCCAGAAGGCAATTAAGGACTAGTTCTATAGCTATACATTTAGAAAATGTTACAGTAAATAAATCTAGAAAGTGGTAGAATGGGTGAGCTCTCCTTGACTTCTTAGACTAGCTAATGTCTAGCAACATCTATCTCTAGGAAATGGAGAAAAGTTTCACCTTCTGAATAATTTCTATCCAAACTTGGAAACCTGCATGCAGTTTTTTGTTTATTTGTTTTTACAGCACCTGGATGACAGAATGATATGGGATTGACCTAAACATAACTCTTAATTTTGTTAAAACTAATAAATTCACAAGAAAAATACTTGCAGTCTAGTACAACAATTTGGCAGATTTATTCGATTTTTCCCTTTATTTGAAATGCTGTATAGTTTTGACCTTAAAAAGGTATTAAGACACTATATACCCACCAAATGTCTAAAATGAAAAAGAATTTTTTTTATTTTAAAGATTTATTTATTTATTTGAGACAGAGAGAGTTGGGAAGAGGGTTAGAAGGAGAAAATCCTCAAGCAGACTCCCTGCTGAATGTGGAGCTCACACGGGTTGAATCTCAAAACCGGTGAGATCATGACCTGAGCTGAAACCAGGGGTTGGACACTTCGCTGACTGAGCCACCCAGATGCCCCTAAAATGAAAAAAACATTTTAAAAATGCTGAGTGAAATAAGTCAAGCAGAGAGAGTCAATCATCATATGGTTTCACTTATTTGTGGAGCATAACAAATAACATGGAGGACATGGGGAGATGGAGAGGAGAAAGGAGTTGAGGGAAATTGGAAGGGGAGGTGAACCATGAGAGACTATGGACTCTGAAAAACAATCTGAAGGTTTTGAAGGGGTGAGGGGTGAGAGGTTGGGGGAACAAGGTGGTGGGTATTATGGAGGGTATGCATTGCATGGAACACTGGGTGTGGTACAAAAACAATGAATTCTGTTACGCTGAAAAGAAATAAAAAAAAATAACTAACATTAAGTGGACCCAGACCCAGCGAGTGTTTAAAATATTCTAGGTGCTGAGCTAAGTATTTTGCATGTGTTGTCTCATCGAATCCTCACAGTCCACCCTATTTATTGTTTATTTTCTTCGTGTTTCTGAGAACATTTGTAGGGTGAAGCAACTGGCAAGGGCCTCACTATAAGTGAGATACCAAAGAGTCAGGCCCAGGTTTGTCTGAACAAAGACCTTGTGCTCGAAACCTTTGCATTTTAACGGTTTGGAAGCAAGTTTCCCCCATCCTTGTGCTGCTGAGAGAATGATCAGGAGCACTGGTTTGGTTAAGAGTTCAGATATTTGAGGGAAATTGGAAGGGGAGGTGAACCATGAGAGACTATGGACTCTGAAAAAGAATCTGAGGGTTTTGAAGGGGCGGGGGTGGGAGGTTGGGGGAACCAGGTGGTGGGTATTAGAGAGGGCACAGATTGCCTGGAGCACTGGGTATGGTGCAAAAACAATGAATACAAATAAAAAACTAAAAAAAAAAAGAGTTCAGATATTTTGAAGTTCAGAGTTAGGAAGCAGAGGGGTAGAGATCTAATACCCAAGACTAGGTTCTCTTTAAGAGTAAAATAAACAAAACCAACCAACCAACAAACAAAAATAATAACAAATGTTGGTGAGGATGTGAAGCAACCAGAACTTCCATATACCTGCTGGTGTAGTTTAAATTGACACAGGGAATTTGGAAAGTTGGTAGTTATTTGTTACATGTGAATATATGCACACCCCAGTGACTCAAATATCCTCTATATACATAACAATGTGCATATGTTCACCCAAAGACATGTGCAGAGATGTTCATGGCAGCACTATTCATAGCAGCCCCAAATTAGAAGTTACCGACGTATGTATCAAGAGTGAGTGGATAACAAATTTTAATATTTCTAGATAACAGAAAACACACAGCAATGGAAAAACTTGCAACAGCAAACAAAGTAGATGAGCCAACTTTCTTCCCCACTACAATACATCCTGAAACCCCCCCATGCTTTATTTTCTGTGCATCACTTATCACCCTCTAACATCTATACATTTTTTTATTGTGTTATGTTAGTCACATACAGTGCATCAATCATTTTTGCTGTAGTGTTCCATGATTCATTGTTTGTGTATAGCACCCAGTGGTCCATGCAATCCATACCCTCCTTGGTACCCATCACCCCGGGCTGACCCATCCCCCTACCCCCTCCCCTCTAAAACCACAGTGTGATTCCTGGAGTCCATAGTCTCTCATGGTTCATCTTCCACTCCATTTATACATTTAACATATTTATTAACACTTTCTCCCACTGAAGTGTAAGCTTCATAAGCGTGGGATTTTTTTTAAGATTTTATTTATTTATTTGACAGAGAGAAAGAGATCACAAGTAGGCAGAGAGGCAGGCGGTGGGGGGAGAAGCAGGCTCCCTGCCCAGCAGAGAGCCTGATATGGGACTTGATCCCAGGACCCTGAGATCATGACCTGAGCCAAAAGCAGAGGCTTAACCCACTGAGCCACCCAGGCGCCCAAGGGTGGGATATATTTTTAAGTTTAATACACTGGTCTGCCTCAGGGTATGGAAGAGTGTCTAACATAGAGGAGACGCAATAAATAACTAAATGAATGAATATCGTTTTCTTACTTTTAAAGAATCTAGATACAAAAGAGCAGGAACTGCATATAGTCATTTATATATAGTTCAATAGCAGACAACACTTATCTATGGATTTACAAATCAGAAAATAGTGGTTAGTGATTTAGGGGAGCTTCTGGGCTTCTGGTAACATTCTGATTCTTAATCTAGGTGCTCACATCACAATTGTTCTGTTTATAAAAGTAGGTCGGGAATATACTTATCAGCAGTATACTTATAAGTCATGCACATTTTCCAAAACAAATGGAAACAAACATTATAACAATCATCCAATAACTACCATATATCCACCAACTAGCTTAAGACATAAAATATTATTACAATATAGAAGAAGGCTCCTGCGTTCTTTCTGAAAACATCAGCCTTTCTTCCCTCCTCTCCCCTCCCAGTATGGTGTGAAGTTCTTCTTTCCTAGTTCAAATGCAAGTTCTAGTACTGCTAGTTCTGTGAGCTTCGTAAGCTCTTTTGTGCCTTAGTTTCCCCATCTATAAAGTGTGAGGAACAATAGTGTTTACCTCATAGTTAGGAGTAAAGATTGAAGGGTTTTATACAGAGAGAGTACTTAGACTAGCCTTACATGAAATAAGCAATATAAGCTCTATTACTAACCTGAAGTTGGTGTTTTTCATTTTTCATTCCATTGTATGCCTTTATCCTTTAATCTATCAGTGAGTATTGATAAAGCTAGTCATGTGCACACAAGCAAACATACGGATATTATCTTTTTTATGGCTTAAAATTTAATATAATTGGGAACAATTAAAACTTCACATAAGGAGTATCATACAACATGTACTCTTCTGCAAGTCTTAAAATTATGTTTATGGTGTTTCACTCAAATTAATTTAAAAATTAATTTAAAAGTTTTATTAAGATATGTATCTAGGATTGACATTGTTTAAATTATATTTACTGAGTAATGTTAAGTCTTTTGTTCCCCAAAGTAGTTGTCTCAGTCTATATTCCAGAAAATAGTTTCTAATATTTCCTATTATTTCACATCTTTGTCTAAACTTGATATAATCAGACTTTTAAATTTACCATTTTGACAGGTATGAAATAGTATCTTTGTGTAGTTTTAATTTGCATATCTCTGTTTATTAGAAAGATTGATCATATTATCTTATGTGTGTGGCTGTTTTCCTTATTCTGTGAATTGTTTATTCAAATTTATTGCTTATTTTCTCATTTGTTTATGTATTTTTTTATTTTTAGAAGTTCTTTACTATTTATGGATCATAATTCTTTGTGGATCATAATACACTGAAAATCTCTTTAACTCTGCAGTTTATATTTTTAATTTCTTAATGTACCTTTTGACATTCTTTACATATAAATGTAAATACATGGACACATACACACATATATTTTTACGTGCTTTGGTTAGGAAAGCCTTCCAAAAAATCCTTTTATTCCTTGAGATGAAGACTAAATTCTTCATCATTACATACCAAATGTTTAAAAGTTCCACTTTTCATGATTAATTCTTAATATATCTGGAATTAAGTTTTATTTATAGTGTGAGGTAGGGAATCAATTACAGGTCTTTCATTCAAGTAATCAATTGTTCTAGCATCCTTTATTGGATAACCCATCATTTCTTTAATGATTTGTAGCAGCCACTCTGTCAAATATCAAGTTTCCACGGACGTGTGAACTTCTTTCTATGCTATTATTTTATAATGGACATCTTAAAGAAATTTGATTGATTCACATTAGACTATAAATATGATTTTTCAGAACATCAAGGTTCAAATTAGGGTGGGTTTTTTTGGGAAAATATTTTAGAGATGTATATTTATGCTCTGAGGGCTAACACTAAGTTAGTCACAGTTTTTATATGTAATCTCTTGTTTCCAAGGAGTAGCAATCTTACATAAAAGCTGAACCCATAAATTCAGGTTTCAGAAAGAGGGTATCTTGGGGCACCTGGGTGGCTCAGTCAGTTAAGCATCTATCTTCAGCTCATGTCATGATCCCAGACTGCTTGGATCAAGTCCTGCATTGGGCTCCCTGCTGGCGGGGAGCTTCCTTCTCCCTCTCCTCCCCACTTATGCGCTCTCTCTCTCTCACACCCTCTCTCTCTCTATAATAAACAAATAAAATCTTTAAAAAAAAGATAATATCTCAATGTCTGTACTCTGAAGGATCATATTTGGAAAAATAAAAAAACATGTTGGAAAGCCACATAGAATTTACAGACAAGAATCTTTGCATTTAAAAATGTATGAAGCATCTTAAATGTCTTTATTATATATACTTATTCTTGACTTTTAATTAATTTAATGTAATTAATTTTAACCTTTTCCTTGTACCACAAATATTCGATATTTGTGCATCTGATGGAGTTTTTAAAAATGAAAAATATTTAAACTATATTATTAATCAAGGCATTAAAATGTTATTGTTATCTAAAATATGGATAATATTCACTGATTGTGAGAAAATCTGTGTTCAATAAAAGTAAACAAAATTAGAAATGGAAGATGCATGTCTGAAGTAGTAGGAATAAAAACCTGACAAGGCACAGATGGTAGGATGGTTAAGTGTTTTTCCTAATTGCAAGGAAAACTTTTCTCTTGGGCAAACCACTTTGAAGCTTGTTTAAATGTCTTTAATGTGAAGATGCTTGGGACAACAGAATCTGATTGTCAATTGCCCTAATCTCTAGAGAATGAAAAAGGTTATCTGATTGGGAGATGTCAAAGATTTAAGAACAATTCCCTTACACAGGTAGAAATAAACTGAACTGCAGTATCCTGAGGAGGAACTAATGCAAAGGCCTTATAGAAAGATGCCATGCAAACAGAGCTGTGCTGGGGACAGTACATGCTTGCAGTGATAACGTGGGTTTTGTAACCCTTATCAAAGAAAGAAAAATCCTGGAATTTAAGTGATCCTAAGAAAAAGAACACTCAGTTTTAGCTGTTCTTTTCTTTTTACCATTTCCTTCCAGATTCATCCACATGGATTTGGGAGTAGTCAGGAGAGGTAAACAAACAATGAGACTTTTTACATTTCCCTTACAACTGCATAGGCAAAGGCATATTACACCAGAAAAAATGTTTAAGACAGGATTTTATACATCAGTTAAATAACATTATTTCTTCTTGCTTTGATTCACCCTTCAAATAATTAGTATAAATTGTTACACTGAAGGCATGTGAATTTCTGTGAATCTAAGCATAATTAAATGTATTTATAAACCTACATTATTAAATTTTTAAATTTACTTTTAAAAACTGGTATGTGGAGGACTGTAGGGGAAGGGAGGGAAAACAAAATGGGAAGTCATCAGAGAGGGAGAAAAACCATGAGAGACACTAAACCGTAGGAAAACTATAGCAAACAAACTGAGGATTGCTGGAGGGAAGGGTGGAGGGATGGGGTGACTGGGTGATGGGCATTAAGGAGGGCACGTGATGTGATGAGCACTGGGTGTTATATGAGGCTGATAAATTATTGAACACTACATCTGAAACTAATGATGTACTATGAGCAGGCTAATTGAATATAAATAAAAAATAAAATAAAATAAAAACCATTGTGCTAAAAATACAATTCATAAGAATGCTAACAAATTCATATACATAACTGGTATTAATGTAAAAAAAAATGGGGGCACCTGGGTGGCTCAGTGGGTTAAGTGTCTACCTTTCAGCTCAGGTCCTAGTCCTGGGGTCCTGGGATGGAGCCCCACGTTGGGTTCCCTGCTCAGCAGGGATTCTGCTTCTCTCCCTCTGCCTCTCCCCCACTCATGCTCTCTCTTTCACTTTCTCTCTTTCTCAAGTAAATAAGTAAATTCTTAAAAAAAAAAAAAGTATAGCTTTCTAGTAAATGCAAGGATAAACATGCATTAGCAGATTGATTTACATATTGGAAATTGTTGGTTATTAATTTAAACTAGAAAAGTGTAAAGGAATGTGAACTATAAAAATTTATAAAGGAAATAAAAGAATATTTTTTCATATACATTCGAAAGCAGGCTATCAAAGAGATATTTGTACACCCATGTTCATTGTAGTACTATTCAAAGTAGTCAAGAGGTGGAACCAAACTGTCCACTGATAGATGAATCTATAAAGAAAATGTGTACACATGCAGTGAAATATTATTAAGTCTTAAAAAAGGAAGGAAATCTTGTCATATGTCACCATATGGATGAAACCTGAGGATTTCATGCAAAAGAAAATAAGTCAGTCACAGAAAGATGAATACCACATGAAAACATTTCTTTGATGCTTCTAAAATTTTCAGTGGGGAACAGAAAACAGAATGTGCTTTCCAGAGGCTGAGGAGAAGGAGAGGTGGCAGTTTCTTGTTTGGTTGGTGTAGAGTGTCAGTCATATAGAATGGGAGGGCTTTGAGAATCTGTTGCAACAACAGTGTGCATGGGGTTAATGTGCACTTACTGCAGTGCACACTTGGAAACTGGTAGGGAAGTAAATTGTTTCTTTGCCAAAATTTAAAAAAAAAGGTAGAATAAAATAATGTTATTTTATGTTATGCACAGAGTCTTTCTACTGAATATCTCTGCAGTGTGGGTTGTGACCAGGGTAGTTGGCAGTGATTTATATTTTTACTTTTTCCTTCACATATTTCTGGACATTTAGATATTCTTGGAGAAAGATTTTCTTTAGAATAAAAAATTCAGACAAAAACAACAAAAAAGAAATGTGCAGCTTTCTTATATAGATAAAAACAAAGCTAAGGCATTTACAGATAACTAGCTAGAAACCTTTTCTTTGATTCCAAGTAGCTAAATGAATACACATTGCTCTTACCATTTAACGAAAATTCTAAAGGAAGAAAACTGGGTCCTAATACAAGATAAAAAAGTGTTTTCAAATCAAGTGTTGTAAAAGGCAATATTAAGGAAATACTTTTATCTGAACTAAGCTGAAGATGAAAAAAAAATAGTTCAAATGGGACTTCCCTCAAGAATATTAATGTAGAATATGAAGTTCAACCATGTGGGTCCTGAAGCATTAGATGCTGGCTGCTTTAGTTTACATGCCATTCCAAGTGAGCAGATGCAATTATTTAATGCTAATTTTTAATCTTAATACCATAACATAGGAAATTGCTAATTGGGGGTGGGAATCCTGGAGTTACTTAAGAACTAGCTCAAAGAGAAATAGTTAATTGGAGTTAAAGATGATGGCAGAACACATAGTCATTTAGTAACTACTCTATAGAGGTTTTAAGCTTAGTCATAGAAGAATGAAGAGTTCAGATCAGGGAACAGGGATGAGAAAGAATGAGGTAGATTAATAATCATGATAATAATAGCTAGCATTTCATGAGCATTGACTCTGTTAAACTCCTCATTGTCTTATATAATACTAAACACAACTCATCTACCCCATTCACAGATGAAGAAATTGAGGGCTAAGGAGTTAGTGTAACTTTTCTAAATTTGTTTATCTAGGTAACACTGGAGCAGGATTTGAACCCAAGGTTCATGGTTATTGGAGTCATACCTACATGGCTTTGTATCTTTTCTTTACCAGAGCATCATTTTATACATGTAGACAAATGTAGACAAATTGTTTAACTGCTCTATACCTTATTTTCTTATCTGTCAAATGGGAATAAAAATACAACCCAGGTACAATGTCATTGTGAGGAATCAATAGGATAATATATGTGACAGGCACACAGAAAGTGTTTAGTAAACAGTGACTTATTCATATTTCTTGTTGAGGTCAAACGAGTAAACAGTGACTTATTCATATTTCTTGCTGAGGTCAAACGAGAGCTTAAAAAAGTCTCCAAGAACTTTTGCCACAAACTCAAAGGGCATTCCTGAGGCAACAATTAAATCTAACAGTTTCTTAGGAGATGGGTTAACTGGGTGATGGACATTAAGGAGGGCATTTGATGTAATGAGCCCTGGGTGTCGTATGCAACTGAGGAATCACTAAATTCTACCTCTGAAACTAATAATACAACATATGTGAATAAAAAAAATCTAACAGTCCCTTGAGAACACTGAAAGTTTAAGGTAAGTTAATTTAAAAAATAAAATCCAAAAGATATAAATTAATGTCAAATTAATATGTCAAAAATTAATGGAAAATACCTAGACAATTTAAAATCCTTCCTAAGTATATATCATAAATTTACATACAGGTTTTTGTACATTTGTTTTAGCTATTGGCGTACAAATGATCCCATTTTTTATTAAAAAAATTACTGAATAAAACTTGTAAACTTCTATTATTTTCTTTTTTTAAGATATTATTTATTTATTTGACAGAGAGAGAGAGATCACAAGTAGGCAGAGAGGCAGACAAAGAGAGAGGGGTAAGCAGGCTCCCTGCTGAGCAGAAAGACGGATGCAGGGCTGGATCCAAGGACCCTGAGATCATGACCTAGGCCGAAGGCAGAGGCTTAACCCACTGAGCCACCCAGGTGCTCCAAAACTGCTATTATTTTCTAAGGTATGTTCTTTAAATGGGGACTGAGATTCCTGGCATTGCCATATGATAATCCTTTCAGTCAGAATGAATTGAACTAATAAATGAGAGTCATTCACGTAAATACAGTTTGCTGGAATCTTTCTTAAAAAATAAGCTGCATACCTACAGTGAGTGAGAATAATCGACATTTGGAACTTATGTGCACAGTTTAGGGATCTAGAACCTCTTAGCTAGTGTAGAATGTCTCCACAAAGAGACAGGGAGACTTTTGTCTTTTTATATCTCATGTAAGGTAAAAAGAACTGTCACTGTATTTAATCCTGAACCCATGATTTCTACCTCAGACAGTAAATAAATGTAAAAAAATGGGTTAGAGTGCTCCCAACCTTTGGTGAAATATTTCCTCTCTTTTCTCTACAGAAAGTTGTCTATGGGCCAGAGCATTTCATCAGTGACACCTGGTCATTCAGTAAGGTAAGCAACTCTGAGGATCAAAATTGTTGTGACTACTATATATTCTCACTTTCAGGTAGAGACATTTAATGGAGTACAGATATTGGTACTGGATACTGGATTGGAATTGGATATTGCTTTTCATGGGTCAGATTCAGGGTAAAGGCTATAAAGGCCTTTAATTGCTCTTGGCATCCTGAAATGTCTACCTCTTTATGACTAGAAAGAATCAAAGTATGGGCTGGCAAAAAAAAAAAAAAAATCCCTAAGCCCTGAAAATATTCACTGTTTCTGTCGGTTTGAAAGGAAGAGAGATGAATGAAACATAAATCCCAGTGGACTTCATTTCCATAGATTGTGGAATTCATGTTACTGCTGCATTGGACAAAGAAATAATCTAGTAGATATGAAAGAAAACACAATGGATTGGAAAGCTCTTATATCAGAATAAGATAAGAAAATATTTAGTATAGTTAGTGTAAAATGAACATATAGGGAGCTACACGGTTTCTGGCCAGACAACAAGTATTCATATGAAACAACATGGTGAGCACCCCGAGCACATAATATATTCCCATCACTAGATTGGCTCAAATGAAATAGACTTTTTGTATATAGTTTTCTAGGGCTGTGTAATGAAGTATCACAAACTGGATGGCTTAAGCAGAGATTTTTTTTTTTTTTTTTCCTCACTGGAGGCTAGAAGTCTGAGATCAGGATACCAGTAGGGCTATTTTCATCTGAGGACCGTGCAGAAGAATCTCTTCCATTTTTCTTCCCTAGCTTCTGGTGGTTTTCTTACAATCTATGGTGCTCCTTGGCTTGTAGAAGCATCATCCAGATCTCTGTCTTCATTTTGTTCTCCCTGTGTGTTTGTCTGCTATTCAGATTTCCCCTTTTTATAAGGACGTCAGTCATACTGGATTAGAGCTCACTCTAATAACCTCATTTTAATTGATTACCTCTGTAAAGGTCCTACCTCAAACATTAAGTCACATTACAAGATATCGCGCCTTAGGACTGCAACATATCCTTTTTGGGGGAAGGGGGCACACAATTCAACTTATAACACTTTGGGACCTAGCTAGTACTATTTCTAAGGGGAATTGAAAATCAGTCTGGTCTATGACATTCAATTTTTCAAAAATCATAGATAGCTTTAGAAATGACCAAGAGAGAATTGAACAGTTTAGAGGCATTGACAAGGCCACATTGGAAATTAATCCTTGATCAAGGACTTTATCCTATAATACCAAAGAAAATACTCCTTCGATGGTGAAGTTGGACAAAGCTCTGAAATTGGATCTGAACTGAGGTTTTGTTACATGTTCCTGGGATTTTAGGGATGTCTGGGCCCTTTACATTATTACAAGATCTTTATATCAAACTTTATTTCATAAGGTTAAACTAACATGCTAAACTACCATCTAGGAAATTTATAGTCAAAAGAGTTGAGATTTGGGTATAGTTATCATAAGCTAGGAATATGGATTATTTTCCCTCCCCTTTTGTCTTAAAATGTTCTGCTACAAGCTGAGCATCTTATGAGTCAAAAAGAATGAACAACTTTTTTTTTTTCTTAATATGGTTTGCTTGTTGAAGAATTCGAAGAAGCCAACCAAAAGATATTTCCACTGGATAAATGATGAAAAGCTGAGCAATCTAAATAAATAGATAAATTAAACCAGATATAGCCAGGTGTAACTAGTGGAGCCTTTAAACAGTTCTATGATGTCATGATGTCTTTTTTTTTTTCTATTGAGGTATAATTGAAATACATTATATTAGTTTCAGTTATACAACATGATTTAATATTTGCATATATTCTGAAATGATCACCACAATAAGTCTAGCTAACATCCATCATCATATGTGGTTATAGATTTTTTTTTCTTGTCATGAGAACATTTAATTTCTACTCACTTAGAGATTTCAAATAAGCAATACAGTGTTATTAACTGTAGTCACCATGCTGTACATTACATTCCTATGACTTACTTTGTAACTGGAAGTTTGTACCTTTTGATTGCCTCATCCATTTGGTCCATCCCATACCCCCCACCTCTGGCAACCATCAATCTGTTTTCTGTATCTATGAGTATGTTTTTTTAGAGTCCACGTATACATGAGATCATACTGTCTGATCTCTTTTTCTCTTTGACATATTTTACTCAACATAATGCCCCCTAGGTCCATCCATGTTGTTGCAAATGGCAGATTTTCTCTCTTTTTCATGTCTGGATAGTATTCCATGGTATATATGTACCACATTTTCTTTGTTCATTCATCCATTGATGGACACTTAGGTTGTTTCCATATGTTGGCTATTGTAATTAATGCTACAAGGAACATAGGGTGCAAATACGTTTTTAAATTAAGTATTTTTGTTTTCCTTGGGTAAATACCCAGAAGTGGAATTGCTGGATTATATGGTAGTTCTATTTTTAATTTTTTGAGGAATCTCCATACTGTTTTCTATAATGGCTGCACCAACTTACGTTACCACCAACAAAGCAACAGTGGATGTTTCTCCACATCCTTGCCAATAATTTATTGTCTTTTTTTTAAATAAAGCCATCCTAAGAGCTATGAAATAATAACTCATTGTGGTTTTGATCCATTTCCCTGATGATCAGTGATACTGAGCATCTTTTCATGTGTCTATTGGCCATCTGTATGTCCTCTCTGAAAAAAAAATGTCCATTCAGGTCCTCTGTCCATTTTTTAAATGAATTATTTTTTCTGCTATTGAGTTGTATGAATTCTGTATATATTTTGATATTAACCCCTTATCAGATACACGATTTGCAACTATCTTCTCCTATTCAATAGCATGCCTTCTCATTTTGTTGATGGTTTCCTTTGCATTGCAAAGCTTTTTAGTTTGATGTAGTCCAACTTACTTAGTTTAGCTGTTGTTGCCTTTGCTTTTTGGGTCAAATGAAAAAAATATAACCAATACTGATGTGAAAGAGCTTACCACCTATTTTTCTTCTAGGAGTTTTATGGTTTCAAGTCTTACATTTAAGACTTTAATCCATTTTTAGTTAGTTTTTGTGTATGGGGTAAGATAGCAGTCCAGTGTCGTTCTTTTGTATGTGGCTGTCCAGCTTTTCCAACACTACTTATTGAAGAGACTCTCCTTTACCCACTGTATATTTTTGACTTCTTTGTCATAAATTAGTTGACGATATAAACATGGGTTCATTTCTAGGCTTTTGATTCTTTTCCACTGTTGTATCTCCATGTTGAGATACATTCCCTCTATACCCACTTTGTTGAGTTTTTATCATAAATGGATAATAACCCAGCAGGTTCAAGAAAGGATTTCCTATACTAGCTAAGGTAATTGACCTTGATAACCATTAGAACCAAAGTTGACTTATACACAATGGAGGCAAAGAGTATTATATCTGCTGTCTTGGGATCCACCAAAACATCTCTTAGCATTCCCTCTTTTTAAGCGGGATAGTGTGTCCTTCTACAAGATCAAAACTGCAATTCTATGGCTTCCATCATGCTGTAAATCTCTCAGAGCCCCAAGATATCCTTTCTTCTGGATTTTCTAAGCCAATATTTAATTTTTCCTTCTCTTTCATAACAATGTTTATTAAGTGAATTGTGAGTCTACACTTCAACTCACTGCTTGCATTGTTTATAGTTTCTTATGGAAATCTTGAAGTCTCAAAATTTTATTTTTTTAAAAGATTTTATATATTTATTTGTCAGAGATAGAGAAAGAGAGAGCATGAGCAGGGGGAGTGGCAGGCAGGAGAGAATCAGGTTTCCTGCTCAGCGAGGAGCCTGATGTGGGACTATCCCAGGACCCTGGAATCATGACCTGAGCTTTTGGCAGACACTTAACTAACTGAGCCATCCAGGCATCCCTTGAAGTGTTGAAATTTGAGCAGCATTTGATACCAATTACTAATCTCTTCTTCCTGAAATACTCTTTCTTGGGTTTTCCTAACATTTCAGTCTTCTGGATTATTCCTTTTTTTTGCCCATTACCCAGCACATAACAGGCATACCATAAAACAATAAATAAATTAATAGATTATGCCATTTGTTTATTAATGATGCAAACATTTACATGTTTTTTCCTAGTTGGTTTTTTTTTTTTTTGCTCCATATAAAGCATTATTCATCTATATCTAGTTATCAGAATCCTTGTTGACATCCTTATGGATAAGATGCTTATGATTCCATGGTGATGTCTAAAAGATGCATAGATGCATATATTTGGTTGCAAGAATTTATCCATATCGAATTTCTAACTAAGTCACTGCCCCATGTATTTCTACGTGATCTAATGCTTCTGATATATGTTTAAAATTAATAGGACATTCATCCTGTATTTTCTTATAATTATCTGTGTTATAGACTTATCTCTGTAACTGCAATTAATCATAAAGAAGGTAATATTTGAATGGGATACAGCAAACTGAAAATATCATTTTTAAAAGTCTGTATATACATAAACATGGAAACAATATACATTTAAGTACCGTTTATAATCTCACAGTTAACCTCTTCTCATTCTTTAAAACACAGAATTTTATCTTCTGTAGAAAATTGTATAAACCCCACAGAGACTATAAATTGAGTACAATGAACTGAATTTTCTGAGGAACTGTTAAGATCCTTTCATGTTAATAGCAAAGCAGCAACTGAAAATGGCTCTCTACCAGCACAGATTGTGGTGTTCCACTTCTCCTCTGTTCTACAAACAATACATTAACAACCATTTGCTATAAAAGACCTAAACATATTTTTAAAACAATGGCCTGGAAACTTTGGAAGGAACACCATGGGAAGCCTCTAAGGCTACCATTAACAGTGAGATAATAGGCTACCAGCATCCCACAGCAACAAAAAGCAGCCCAGCATGTAACTTATGGTCTAATTTGATCATAGAGATGGAAGAGCATGCATTTCTGAATCAGGTCTCAGAAAATGAAGGGTTTATGGAAATACCATATTGATTCTGAGAGAAATTTGTGTTTTTACAAGATGTGTCTTTTCAGGTTAATGATAACTTAACCTTAATGGTAACTTAGTTATCAAACAACTAACTGTAGCACTAAACTAATGGGTCATTTACTTCAGATCAAGGTTTTGTTAATAAATCTGGATGAGGTGAGATTAATCCCTGAGAAGCCACAGGGATGCATCTCATTCAAGGATTGACTGAGAAGCAAATAAAATTAAATACCATAAACACCAATTTCAGACAGGCATGCCATTCAAGATGTCAGTACAGGCAAGAAACCAAGAGGCCTTCAAAGTAGAATGAATCCAAGTCTAGAATATTTGACCTGTGAGATGTAACTTCATAATGGGTTTCTTCCAAGATTTTCGACTTGGTCTAACATAGTCAGGAAACTAAGTCAAAATCTGTTCAAAGGCTTTTCTCATAGATTTTCTATCCTTTTTAACCTATATTCTGTCATTTAGAAGCAAAAATCTTTTAAAGTCACTATATAGTTTAAATTTGTTCATCTCTATAATGTAAATCTAGATCTTTTCCTAATACACAAAAACACTTATTTGTCTTATTAGAAGATAGAAGTGAGTTTAGTTAAGAATTTGGAAGACAACAATTTTTGTGTTTATCCTAAGGATGATGGAATTAAGAATAATAGTAAATAATGTTTACTAAACACTCACTCATGCCAAGCATTATGCTGAGTTACACATATTGCTTTGTTCAATTTTTACATTATGAAATAGGCATAATTATTAGTCTGTTTTACAGATGAGGAAAGAAAGATTCATTAACGTTAAGTAATTTGCATAAGATGAGATAACCAATGAGTGGTCAATGAGTGGTTTGGATCCTGGCTATTTGAATCCAGAACCCAATCTCTTAATAGCTTTATTAGTTAAATATTCTTAATGCACTTCATTACATAAGAAATATTTCACACACAAAAAATCTATACTATATCTGTCTCTTCAAAATGTCTATTGGTCTTTGAATTAAATTATAAAGTTATTCATGTGAAAGTGTCAATGGGGATTTTTTAAATCAATAAATTATTCCGGATTCATATGGCAGAGTGAGTGGATACAGAAAGCTGCTGTTGAGGCGCCTGGGTAGTTCAGTCACCTGAGTGTCTGACTCTTGATTTCGGCTCAGGTCATAATCTCAGGGTTGTGAGATCAAGCCTCATGTCAGCCTGCTGAAGATTCTATGTTTCATTTTCCCTCTGTCACTACCTACCCCCTCTAAAAAAAAAAAAAAGCTGCTGTTATTTAGGGAAAGTAACAAGAATGAAGAAGACATGCCCTTTAAAGAAACAAAACACACTATAATGCTAAAAAAATTACAATATTGTGTTAGGGCCAAAGAAATTGATATCAATATAAATAAAACATAGTGGGAAAAAAAGCAAAAAAAATCTTACATGGGTGAGATTTAATATACATATTTATGTGAATATTTATATGCATATTTATTACATAGAGTAAGGGAAAACTGCTTTTACAAAAAGAATTCAGGTAAATGAAATGGAAATGAGAAAATGAATCCAGTAAATGAAAATCCACTTGGTTAAATGAAATGGTCTACACAAATATAGAGGAACATAGCAATCAAGTCTTCAAAAAATTCAGAATAGAAGGAAAGAAGGAAGCATAAATCAAACAATTCTCCCTACTCTGTTTATACTATTTCCAGACTGGCATTTTTAAAAAATGAGATATAATTGACATACAACATTATTTTAATTTTAGGTATACAATATATGATTCAGTGTTTACATATATTGCAAGATCATCACCACAATGAGTTTACTTAACCCCCTTCACCACACATAGTTACAGAATTATTTTCCTTGTAATGAGAACTTTAAAGGCTGATTCTCTTAGGAACTTTCAAAGATGCAATACAGTATTATTAACCATAGTTTCCATGCTGTACATTACATCACCATGACTTATTTTATAACAGACCAGCTCATTTTTAAGGGACTTAGAATTTGATTTTGAGATGATGATTCTCATAGAAAAGAATTATGTAGAGTTTTACCTTTAAAAAGCAAAAGGAGGGGGGCACCTGGGTGGCTCAGTGGGTTAAAGCCTCTGCCTTCAACTCAGGTCATGATCCCAGGGTCCTGGGATCGAGCCCCACCTCGGGCTCCCTGCTGAGCAGGGAGCCTGCTTCCCCCTCTCTCTCTGCCTGCCTCTCTGCCTCCTTGTACTCTCTATCTCTGTGTCAAATAAATAAAAACCTTTAAAAAATAAAAAAGCAAAAGGCACAGGGTAGGTAAATATATAGATCAGGTAACCCAAATAGATTACTTCCGTTGATGGGATTGTTTTAAGGTAGTCCCTTCTGGGTAATTGAATTGGCTTTCTGCTCAACCTCCTAATTTGCCACTGCACTCCTCATAATCCGTTGAACACTGTGCTCCCCCAGGAAAAATTAGAACAAGGCTATTAGGGTCCCATATGAATGTGGTCTGATAGAGGTATTTAAACTCTCTTCCTCAATATTTGAGGGTTCCACAGGAATGATTTGAGTACATGTGGTTAATATGAAAGATTTCAAGAAGGTGTCCAAAAAAAAAATGTCCAAAAAGGCAGAACTACCAGATCCCTGCCCTTACCTCAATAGAGTAACCCCACGAGAAGTAAGGAAGGAAGGAAGGAAGGAGCATTATAAAGCTAAAATAATTACAGTAAATCAATTTGGAAGAGCCGAATAAATTATTAGCAATGTAAATAAAACATAGTGAAATAAAAAATTAAGTGGGTGAGATTTTATATGCACATTTTAAAATATTCATATGCATATTTACTACAAAGAGTGTGAGAAAATGCCTTTTACAAAGAGACTTAATTCAATTATCCCAAAATTTTTGGAAAACAGTAAATATATTTCTAAGGAGAGAGAGTTTTTTCTTTTAGTCTGTGCTAATACCTTGCTAGCTCTTTTCTTTTTTTCTTTTTTTTTAAAGATTTTATTTATTGATTTGACAGAGAGAGATCACAAGTAGACAGAGAGGCAGGCAGAGAGAGAGAGAGAGAGAGAGGGAAGCAGGCTCCCCGCCGAGCAGAGAGCCTGATGCGGGACTCGATCCCAGGACCCTGAGATCATGACCTGAGCCGAAGGCAGCGGCCTAACCCACTGAGCCACCCAGGCGCCCCAGCTCTTTTCTTTTAAAAGGAGAACAACTCCTGGGGCTCCTGGGTGGCACAGCTGGTTAAGCGTGGACTCTTGGTTTCATCTCAGGCTCAAAAATCTCAGAGTTGTAAGATGAATTTTTGCATTGAGAGACTCTCTCTCCCTCTCCCTCTGCTCCTCCCTCCACCTCTTTCTCTCAAATAAATAAATAAATAAATCTTCAAAAAATTTTAAAAGAGAACAAGCCTTTTCCTTCTCAACTTACAATGGCATATGGTGTAAAAAAGAATAAAGCAAAGGAAGGGTTAATGTGGTATATTATAGAAAATAGCAGGAATTTGAGAGTTGTGTCTTCAGTGACCGAGGGGAAAGGTGCTCATAAACAGAGAGTGATGATATCAGGGTGGTTAATGTAGAGTGAGTGAAGATCCTAGACTCTAGCAGGAAATTAGGTAACTAGGAATGGTGATAGCCAACAGGAAACTTCTATGGCAAGTAAAGATTGCTAATTGTCAGTGAAAACTTAAGACTAAGGTTGTATGTAACCCTGTGAGTAATTACTCTGGAATACCCAAGACATTCACGAAAACTGTTAATTCTGGTTGTGGTTGATCAGTGGCATTTTGTAGGAGGGAATAGGAGTAATATCAAGTATAGATCAGATGGGAGAGTGATAGAGAGCGGGTGCTTCCAGTTGATGAAAATACAATGTTGGAAACATTGAATCTTGTTGGAATATTTGGAATCAAAGCCCAATTTTTTTTAAGATTCATTTCTTTATATTAGAGTGAGTGAGAGATAGTGTGAATGGGTAGAAGGGGAGGGTCAGGGGGAGAGGGAGAAAGACTCTGTGCTGAGTGCAGAGCCCTACTGGGGGCTGAATCTCAAGACTCAAATCATGACCTGAGTAGAAACCAAGAGTGGGCTTCTCAATGGACTGCACCACCCAGGCACCCCACCCAGGTTTTTCCTTGTTAATTGTGTAACTTCAAGGAAATTACTCAACCCAATGTGCTTAGTATCCTCTTCTGCAATATGTTGGTAATAATAGGGATAATTCATACACAGATAATAATGATAATGATAATAATAATTCATACACAGAATTTGGAGAGTGCCTGAAACATTTGAATTGTATCATGACAGATGGCAAATGAGTTAACATAAATCTGGAACAAAGCTATGAATGCTTTTGTTCATTCCATGTGAATACAAACTACTAGAGAAGAATGCCTGCACCATGTCACTGGTGCGAGCCATGTACTCAAGGCTGAGACAATCTGCTGCCCTTAACATTTGTCCTTGAGCCTGTTACTTGGTTTGCACTAGTCTGCTGTATCATCCAGGATCCCTGAAGTTTCTGCAGGAAAATTAAATGGAGATATTGTGGAGACA
The DNA here is from genome assembly GCF_010015895.1 of Lontra canadensis. Classification (NCBI taxonomy): domain Eukaryota; kingdom Metazoa; phylum Chordata; class Mammalia; order Carnivora; family Mustelidae; genus Lontra; species Lontra canadensis. The sequence goes on along the minus strand of NW_022631080.1, from coordinate 3,023,510 downwards.
ACCACTCTGAATCTTTTATATCTTGAAAGGTGACGTTAACCTCTGCTCTACACTACCCAGGATGCAAAACATTTTTTATTTAGAATGTTGAGTGATGCAAAAGTGCTCCACTTTACTCTCCCCATCATCTTAGCCCTTATTTCCACAGGTCAGGCACTCAGTGTGGGGGTTGTGCTAACTACCAAGTATGTCAATGCCATTTATACATACAGGTACAAAGGTAAGAGGTGAATTCCCAGACCCGGTGCACCCACTGTAAGCCAAAGCTCAGGCAGGACTTGGTTTATTACCTATTCCCCACATGCCTTCTCTCTACTAGGAGAGGGATGCATAATGATACTTAGGGCCTATTTGGTATCATTGTGAACTTCCTTGAAATGTTTGGGTATTTTTCTTTCTCCAGTGGAACTGAGTGAATGACTGTAAGTTGTTTTGGGGGAAAACTAATGTAAGCATTACTGTATGGTTTGAAGAGTCTTTCTTTCTTTCTTTTGTTTTTCCTTTTCTCCTGGAGATGCTGACTCATTTCAGTCAATCTGTTTCACATCTGAAAACTAGCCCATGGCTGGGAACTAGGCAATGGATCTTGATATTTTATTTCTTTTAATGGAAGAAACTGAATAAGACTCTAGTTGGCCGCCCATATATATTTGTCCCCAGGTACTCATGCTCAATTAACCATCTCTGAAGTTCAGTCAGACCTCCTTGGTTGCTACTCCTGCCCTTCTAACATATGATAATCACATCCATCTGGCTTTTGGCAGTTAAGTGCCTCCACCTGACTTTATTCCCCTCCTATCATGTCCATTGCTATCCAAAAAAAGTGAAAACATATCTAAATATAAGATGGTAATGGAAAAAGATAATTAGAAAAGTAGTATCCAGGGGTGCCTGGATGGCTCAGTCAGTTAAGCATCTGCCTCCGCTCAGGTCATGTTCCCAGGGTTCTGGGATTGAGCCCACATCAGGCTCCCTGCTCAGGGGGAGCCTGCTTCTCCCTCTCCATCTGCCCCTTTCCTGCTTGTGCTCTCTCTCTCCCTTCCTGTCAGATAAATAAATAAAATCTTTAAAAGGAAAAAAGAAAAGAAAAGTGGTATCCAGGAGGTACCTAAGCATTTTCAAAAGGCTATAGGGTTATAGATAATTTTAAGCCAAGCAGTTTGCATATTCTCAACTCCCATGTGTATTCTACCCTAAAACTGATTTGTATGAATGAGAATGAATATCAGGGTCAAGGTGTCATCCTTGTTCCCCACTTACTTTTCACTTTTACTTTCCCTCTTTTAACCCTCTCTTGCTTTACAAAAGAAAGGCTTCCCTGTAACTCATCATATTAGGGTTGTCCACTGGCGTAAATACCTGTAGTTTTGACAATGGAACAATTTACAATACTGCTGTCGATTTTAAGAAAATCAGTACCATTAATGACTAAGTATCAGATTATTTTGCAATTCAGGTGATTTCCAACTCTTTGTTTTCAACAAAACTGAAGATGGTTTAATCTAGTTTTCAAATAACTCAGAAGGAGTACAAACACTTGAGCGAGATTGCTATAACATAACTTGATTATCATCTATTTATGTTCATGAAGAAGTTTACTCAGCACTTACATGTATAAAACGAGAAAAAGAAATAGATTTGATATCGTATTTTCACTCATACTAGCAATAACTGATATCCACCTACAGATACATAAACCGATTGAAGTAGCAAAGAACATAATTCCTTCACCTCCTTTAGGAATACACTTCTGATAATGTTTTATGCTTTACATTGATTGATTTTTGTCTCGAAATGTATAAAATATATGCATTTCTCTGATTATTTACTATTACTGTGTTTAATTGGTAACAAAACAGAAGAAAATTTAGAATTTAGAGCTTTATGGTGACAAAATCCATAAAAATAATGTCTATTCAGATAAGTGTTTTGTTTCAGAAACACAAGTTACTGTGATCAATCAAGATTCTTAAATATAAAATATCTCATGTTATGTTAAGATTATGTGGAGGAAGTACAATGTTAATATGATTTCAAGGAGAAGAATAATACAAAATTTCTGACTGTGGAATAAGAGCTTTGTTGGTGCATTATTTTTCACACCAATGTTGTTGTATCAGACCATTATGGTATTTGGATAATAGCTATTTTAAAAGACAGATCTAACTGCTTTATTTTGAAATGACAATTTATGTATTATGCCAGAAATTGTGTCTTTTGCAACTGCTTAAACTTAGATTAAAAAAGATATTGCATTATAAATGTGCAATTAATAAAAAGTATTTCAAGACCCCTTTAGAGGGAACAGAAACAAGAAGTTTGGAGACCCCTGAAACAGAGGGGGTAGGCCAGGAAAGAAAAAAAAGTGTGTTTCTATCTATGTTCCTGTTATTGGGAGTAGTTGAAGAGCCATTAACATACTTCAACATATTCTGCTTGCATATTTTCTGTTTTGCATAACAGAAATCATCGTTTGCTACTCAATTTCAGTATATGTTCAGCGCAGTGGAGAAACATAGACATTTCCTTATTGTTAGCTTTTATACGTGGTTCAGTATTGCACATAAAACTAAACAGTATGCAAATTTTAAAAAGTTGAAATACAATGGACATACTGAAACTTACTGGAATATTTTAAAATGTAGATATCTTTAACTTATATATACAGAGAACAAACAAATGGAAATATAAATATACTTTTAAATTCTTTCAGGTATAAAACAGCATGAGCTATGCTGCTTATATGCATGTCTATCTGTGTGCATGTGTGTATGCATATGTGTGTGTGTGTGTATAGTTGCCTGCCTATAATGTTCTGTATTTTAGGTATCCACTGTAAAAGAACAAAGACTGGAGATGATTTATATTTATATAAATATATATTTCATGATTTATATTTTTTTGAGTTTTTCACATGCTTTTTAAAGATTTATACTCAAAACTGACTGCAGTACTCCAAAACTTTTTAAATTTGAAATATGACAATAGAATTTACTGTATTTCAAGTTAGTTTTTAATATACTGTGTGCTCATGTGAAAGAGACAGATATATCTCTCATTTCTTTCTTATCTTCACTGCAAGTTTCCCACTTGAGTATAGATCTGTGTAACTGTCTGTTACTTCAACATGTCTATGAAGAGATAGCAACATTTAGGCTCCCTCACCATTCACCTATACCACTTCTTCAGAAACTACATCTACAACATTCATAACTTTTCTTTGCTTTTAAACCAATTCAGACCTTTTAAAATTCAAATCAATCCTTAACATTTTAGTTTTTAAGAGTTTTTATCTATTAACACAAGTTTCATCTCCTTTTCTGATAATGTAGTTAAGTAAAACTATAAATTCTGTGACAAATCACTTATTTTTCTTACAAGTGTGTGTACTGCTTCTGATTTCTTCACATAGCCACAACTTTTCCAAAAGGAAACAGTGTGGTACTCACAATTCCTCTACCTGCTTCATGAGCCACAGCACCACACTGCCATAACTTTTGTGCAAAAGTTACCTAGTCCCTGTGCTTTTTTCTTCAAACTTCTGTTGATGCTTTGCTCCCCAATAACTGCTCCACAGCTGAACATAATATTTTCTCTGAACTCTTCAGCTGTAACTATTTCTCCTTCGAACTCTCAAATCCCTAATTTTTACTTTTTTAAACATTTAATTTAATTTTTTTTTATTTTCAGAGTAACAGTATTCCTTGTTTTTGCACCACATCCAGTGCTCCATGCAATCAGTGCCCTCTCTAATACCCACCACCTGGTTCCCCCAACCTCCCACCCCCCGCCGCTTCAAACCCCTCAGATTAATTTTCAGAGTCCATAGTCTCTCATGGTTCACCTCCCCTTCCAATTTCCCCCAACTCCCTTCTCCTCTCTAACTCCCCTTGTCCTCCATGCTATTTGTTATGCTCCACAAATAAGTGAAACCTAATTTTTACTTTTTATTATGAGCCATTACTTTCTATGGAGAATTATTATATTTAGCCACATATTCCATAAATTAGTATATATGTTTTTGAGGGCAGAATCAGTGTTGAACATATCTGTATTCTCAACACCCCATAGTATGCTGTCATGTACTGATATTAAAGAATTATTCAGGGGCTTAGTAAAGCTCAACAGATGGATGAATGATTCTAGTCCTGTTAACTCTCAGTGTTCCCTAGTACTTTTCACATCATAAATGTTAATTATAGAACTATATGATTATTATGTATTTTTTACTTCAAAAAATCAACACCATTTTAAAATTGAAATATGTCACTTTCCTCTTAGATCTTTATAAGCACTTGTTTAAGTGCAGGCCTAGACCAAGACAAATTTATAAAGAAATTAGAAAGCTCATTTGCTTAGAGTTTCCATAAAACTTTGTTTAGTTATTTACCCTCCCTTAGGAATCTAGCATAGTTCTCTTTCCAACTGGCTTTACTAAAAACAAACAACAAACAAATAAAACCTCTGTATTTCATACAAAATGAAATATATATGGCTAAATGAAATGTCGTAAGTTTTCCAGTTAGTTTGCTAAACAATGTAGTCAATTATGGTAGTTCAGGCAACAAGCATTACTATTATTATTACTGATAATTCAATTAGTAGGAGTTTGCCGTTTAAGACATTGTGTTATATTCTTTACACAAATTACCTCATATAATACTCATAACAATCCCAAGTACTATTTATACTCATTGAAATAAGCAGGTTTAAAATACCAAAACTCTTTATCTTTTTCCTCTGATTTTATAGAAGAGACATTTTCTCTGTTTTTCTAGACCTCTGCTCTACTTTTTTGCCTCCCCACTGTTGGGAAATGAATTATCATTTTGGGAAGTGCAGAAGTTAGTTTGAATATATAAATTGTGTGATGCTCATCTATCAAAATTCCTAAACTTTGGGAATTCACACTCTTTCTGCCCTCTTTCTCAATTTCTCCCCTCAGTGAAAGGCAAAAATCCTGAACAGGTCCTCCTTGAAGACTCAAGGTTTCCCTTTAGTTGGGTGTGTCAATATCTGAACTGATGTGGTCAGGAGTATCATGAAGCTCATTTTTGTGACACATTTAATCCATATTCTCCATCCCTCTTTTTATCAGCGATTAAGCTGATAATACTGATCTCCATCAACCTAGCTTCTCTGACTCTCTCAACTGGTGTCATTTAAGGATAGTCATAAAAATGCACAATTTACAGATTTCAAGTGGCAGAACTAATACTCAAATGCAAAGATTCTGAGCCCAAAGACTGTGCCTTTCATGGCCTCATGCTTATGAGGATATTATCTTCTAAGAAAAGCATGAGTTAGCAGAAACCTGAATTTTCAGCAATGCCCCTACATTGGGAATGCATTCCTATGAGAAACGTCTTTTAGATCATTTTCTTGGAAATGATGTTTCTTAAATCTTTCTGCCTTAGAATGCATGTTCTATTTTGTTTTGATATGGAATGTAAAAAGAAGATAATCCATCAAACAAAATACAGAAGGAGGTAGGGTATCTTTCAGATGTTTGATGAAATATTAGAAGTGTTTTAAAAATAACCATTAAGCTTCTATATTAATTAGGATAGGCCAAAATATTATAAATATGCATCCCAAAGTATCTAAATGTATAATTGATCAAACCAGAGGTTTATTTCACACTCTCATAAAGTGTCCAGTGGCTAGGTGACTCTCCTTGACAAGATCTGATTTCTTTCCATCTTGTTTCATTTTCTGAGCCAGTGCTGTTCAACAGCATTATCCGAAATGATGAGAATATGGCTACTAAACTTTTGAAATGTAGCTAGGATGAAAGGAACTTAATTTTTAGTTGTATTTAATTTTAATTATTTTAGATTTAAGCAGTTAAATGGCTAATGGTTACTGTATCAGACAATACAGCTATTAGACCTTACATTTTTAAATGTTTAACTAATGAAAAAAGAAAAAAGTAATGGAAGTGACAATTTTTTTTTTCAAACTTTGACCCAGTAGTGCCCCTCATTTTTCCACTTTAATTCCATTGATGAAAACTAGTCACATGGTCACACCTAGACGGTTACATGCCAACATAGATTTATTCAGACCAGCTGCTTCTCATAAGACTGTCCACTATGGAATTGATTTTGTTGGCCAGTGGAAGTGTTGATTACACTTGACTAAAAATTATTTAATTTTTAAGATATTTTTAGATAATTTACTTTTTTCCTAAAAATTGTTAGTATTAAAATAAAGTGAAAAATTAGAAGTAGGAATTAGAAGAGTGACAAAATCATGGTTGGTGATGGCTATGGGCTCTTTCTACTTTACTGGTTTAACTGAATAAAAAAGAAAATATGTGAGAAAATAAAATTAGTATAAAGTTCCAAATGGAGAGGACCTTTAAGGTTTTTTGGAGCTCATTTATGAATCCCCTACAGCAAATTAATCCCATTTCTATAATCAGCTGCAAACAGATGGTTGGAGACATTTGATGCTACTGAATACACTAAGTAGTCATGAAGTTGCAGAACTAACAGAAGTTATACTTAAGCAAAAGGAGCCAATAGTATCAATATCCCAACACATAAATAGGACAAAAGTAGATATTTTCACAAAAGAAGAAGAAATAGCAGAGACAAGAAAAGAGTCAGGGAAGTTTAAAAGACAATTTTAAAGAAGGAAGACAGAATATTAGGCCATCAGGTTATTCTTGGATTGTTCACTATCTAGTAGAGTGGTGTGGGGTAATTTCCTTAACTTCTTTAGCACAATTTTGTCTTCTGTATAATTAAGGTATTAATATCACCCATTAATCAGGATTCTTTCAGTTACACATAATAGGAAATCAACTATGGTTGATTCTTAAACAAAGAAGGTAATTTATTATTTCATACAACTGTGCAAAACCAGCCTGGAGTAGTCAACAAGCTAAAACTGTATTATTAGGACTTCCTCAGCATTTCTATTGATGACTGTGGTTGGCCTAGTCTGGGTTATGTGGCTATCCCAGTGATCAAGGGGCAGCTTTTTGTAATTCAGAGCTCAACAAGAACCATATGCCATGGAGAAAGATGAGAGTGAAAAAGAAAGAGCAACATAAGACAAAACAAAAAAAGAATGTGCAATAAACTAAACAGTTGCTAATGTTCTTTATAATTATAAATTCTGAATCTGTGATATAATTCTACCAGTTTACTGGGAGAATAAATGTTAAAATGTACAAAGCAATCTACACATTTATTGCAATCCCTATCAAAATACCAACAATATTGTTCACAGAGGTAGAAAAAACAATCCTAAACTTTGTATAGAACCACAGAAGACCCTGAATAATCAAAGCAACCTTAAAAAAGAACAAAAACTGGAGACATTACAATTTCGGACTTCAAGTTATATTACAAGCCTTTAGTGATCAGAACAGTATGGCACTGGCACCGAAATAGATGCATAGATCAATGGATCAGAATAGAAAACCCAGAAATAAACCTACAACTCTATAGTCAACTAATCTTTAACAAAGCAGGAAAGAATGAGGAAAAGACAGTCTCTTCAACATATGGGAAAACTGGACAGCAACATGCAAAAGAAGGAGACTGGACCACTTCCTTACACCATACACAAAAATAAACTCAAAATGGATGAAAGACCTAAATGTGACACTTGAAACCATAAAAATCCTGGAAGGAAACACTGATAGTAACCTCTTTGACATTAGCTGTAGCAACTGCTTTCTAGATATGTCTCCTGAGGCAAAGGAAACAAGAGTCAAAATAAACTGTTTGGACAACATCAAGATAAAAACATCTGCACTGTGAGGGGAACAATCAACAAAACCACAAAAGGCAACCTCTGGAATGGGAGAAGCTATTTGCAAATGATATATGTGATGAAGGGTTTGTATGAAGAACTTATCAAATCTGACACCCCAAAAATGAATAATCCAATTAAAAAATGGACAGAGGACATGAATAGACATTTTTCCTTAGAAGACATCCACATGGCCAATGGACCCATGAAAAGATGCTCTACATGACTAATCATTAATGAAATATAAATCAAAACTACAATGAGATACCATATCACACCTGTCAGAATGGCTACACTCAATAACACAAGAAACAACAGGTATTAGCAAGGATGCAAAGAAAGAGGAACTCCCTTACACTGTTGGGAATACAAACTGGAACATCCAGTCTGGAAAACAGTATGGAAGTTCCTCAAAAAGTTAAAAATAGAACTACCCTCTAATCCAGCAATTGCACTACTAGGTATTTACCCAAAGAATACAAGAATACTAATTCGAAGGGAGATACACACCCAATGTTCATAGTAGCATTATCTACAAGAGCCAAATTGTGGAAAGAGCCTAAATGTCCTCTGACTGATGAATGGATAAAGAAGGTGTGGTAATATATACAACAGAATATCACTCGGCCATCAGAAAGAATGAAATCTTGCCATTTGCAATAACATGCATGGAGCTAGAGAGTATTATACTAAATGAAGTAAGTCAGTAAAAGAAAGACAAATACTGTATGATTTCACACATATGTGGAATTTAAGAAATGGAACAAATGAGCAAAGGGGAAAAAGAGAAAGAGGCAAGCCAAGAAACAGACTCTTAACTCTAGAGAACAAACTGATAATTACCAGAAGGGAGGAGGTTGGGGGGATGGGTAAAATAGATGATAGGGATTAAGGTGCGCACTTGCTGTTAGGAGCACAGGGTGTTGTACAGAAGAGTTGAATCCCTATAGTGTACACCTGAAACTACTATTATACTATATGTAAACTAACTGGAGTTCAAATAAAAAGTTAACTTTTTTAATTAAAAAATAACTTAATCAGTTAAATTTCACCAGACAAAAGTACTGGTCGTATTCACAGGTATTCAATTTCTTTATTCCAGCTATTGTGACATCTGTTTGCTATTGCAAGCAAAGAAAGTGATTTATTATACTCTAATTTTCAGTTTTAAAAGATTTTTATTATATATCTCTTGGCCTAAATATGCTAACCTTCAGATACTATCACCTTCCTAGTAAGCTTACTTTAATATCTATGCTTTATTTAAATATTAAAATCCTACTATACACTTATAAACTTGTGGCTTTATTTTACTTGACAAATAAGCAGACAAGGAGGTATATTGATGAGTGGGATATGATATATTCATTAGGATCAAATTTTTCAGAATACATCAGTCCCTGAGATGTAATATAAGGACTCTGTTAATAATGCTAGAGTTTCAACCACTGGCAATTGATTAAAATTGTCCCCTAGTATTAATGAATTCATTCAATTAATGTGTATTGAATGCCTGACAATGTCTTAGTTGTTCAAGCAGAGCACTGAACAAACCTTAGATAAATATGCCCCTGTGGGTCTTATACTTCAGTATGGGGAAAAAGAGTAGTAATACACTGTTACTATTCTCATAGTTGTACATCCACATCCCTACTAAAACTATGTAGACAAGAGACAAAATTTAAATCATTGTTAAGGTACAGTCAGTAGTGGGCCCATGGCTAAACTGGGAAGTGCATGTTTTAGCTGAAGATAATCAAGTAAATTTCATTTTCGTAAGCATTATACCAGGCAAACAAAACATAGCTATCTCTGAAATCAGGAAATGGGTGGCCACCTCTAGATTCCTGCTTCATATCTGAATGCAATTATAGCATATGAATGCAGATCTCCTTGGTCAGGAAAACAGATGCTGTTTACTCTAACCTCCTCTAATGTAGCATCTCTCTTTGCCACTCCACTCTTTGTAAAACAGCTTACTTTATTTGAGGAAAAGCCTCCTTTCTTTGCAGATTAGCTGAAAATATAAAGACATTTTTGCAAAAGAACCTATCCAAAAAATGAGGCAAAAAATGGATAATCAAAAGAAAAGAGGAAAAAACAAAAACAATGAAATTGACAAATTGACAAACTGATGCTCCTTTGCCCTTCTTGGAGATTTCCTATAGCTTCGGACTTGGGAAAGTCATCTTCATCTTCACCCAGTTTTAATTCCTCTTTCTGGTTTGCTTGAACTATATACATGAATTATTTCATAAGGCATGCCATGCCCTTAGGAAAAACTCTGTTTCTTTGGTCATTATCCTTAATTAAATTCCTACTGTATTTTCCAGTGTTCAAACTGCATCTTTTTATCTATTTCAAACTCTGGCCTTCAAACTGGGATCCAAACTGATAGTAGTAGGAAAGACCATGATGAAAAAACTATAACATGGGGGAAAAGGAAGTTGTCAATGAAAAATACTGTTGGGTCCCAGTTAATTCTCTGTATTTAGAGGAAAAAATAAATCAAAGCTTCTTTAATGTCAAATTTAATCTAATCTTAAGTATCAGATAGTTTCCTTGGTATGGAAATGAGCCTCAGCTGGGTCTGCATCTTCAGGGCCTGTGAAGTTGCCTCTGTCTAAAAATAGCTGGAAGTGGAGACTTTTCTACCAACATCATTTCCTGTTAATCCTTGCTTTCCCTGGGTGGGTGGGGTGGTCATTGTATAGTCTCTGTCCTCTGGTTTCTGGGAAAAGTCAATGGTCACTTCCTGTAATCAGCCCTGCTCAGACCAGTTTTCCAGCTTCCTATAAACTTTCAAGTAAGCATTACACTCTTGCTTTCTCCCTCTCAAGCACAGATTTACCCCAAACCTTATACTAATGGGAGAGTTTCTGCTGCTGTGATTGGATTTTCCTTTCTGAAAATGAGTTGAGTCCTTTCAAAAATACAGATTTATGGCAGATTCTTAAAGATGACCCTTTCTTACGTGGTTTCTATCCATATGTAACTCTGCAAATGAAAGCATCTGTTTCACAACCATAGCCAAGACCTCAACATGGTTTCTCTCATTAATTTTAGTTTAGGAGTCTCATCCATCCCATGGTACATATAAATTCTTGCTACACCCAGATTCTTAGACATTCCAGGCTAGTCCTAACATGTTGTGGAGTCACAAATGCAATATCACGACACTCAGAAGTGCAAAGAAAAATGGCTTCCTTATTTAATCTTCCTCATGATTTTGTCTCATACACAAAAGACTTTTATTTTCACAGTGTGAGCAATTCTGGTCTTATTCATCTTCCATTACATAAAAGTTTCAACCTTATAGCACCTGGAGTTCCAGACTCCCTAATTTCTTGTTAGCCTTAGATAAAGGGTAAATTTCAGCCAAATAGCTGACTTCTTTGATTCACCTTGGGGGCATGTAAGAATTTCTTCATTCTTGACTCCTCCCCTCCTAAAATCAAGTATATTCCATGAGTACTTAATCAGACTCTTTCTTTGTCTAATCACTCTGTGATGCAATTTTTATTCTGCTCCAGAGCCCCACCCCATGCCCAATTTGGGTCCAGGGTAGAGTAGGATTAGAACATCATTGGGGTGCCTGGGTGGCTCAGTGGGTTAAAGCCTCTGCCTTCAGCTCTGGTCATGATCTCAGGGTCCTGGGATTGAGCCCTGCATTGGGCTCTCTGCTCAGCAGGGAGCCTGCTTCCTCCCTCTCTCTCTGCCTGCCTCTCTGCCTACTTGTGATCTCTGTCTGTCAAGTGGATAAATAAAATCTTTTTTAAAAAAAGAACATCCTCTGTAAAAGAATGTCTAACAAAAACCATCTCTACTTTTTCTTCTCCCTGACCTAAGCCATGTGCCTTCAGGGAATTGGGCCAAGATAGAGAGACAAAAGACAAAACATATGTATCTCACATAACTTCCTCCCCTTCTCTCCTTTGCTTTTCTTCCTTTTCTTTCCAGTTAGCACTCAAAGGGCAGAGTATGGACTTTCTCCCTTTTTTTCTTTCTCATAAGGAAGGACCCCTCTCATACCATATTTTCTTTTCTTCTGGAGCTACCAAGTTTTATGGTTCATCATTAGTGCTGGAAGGCATAGTGTACATGATGAAAGACATGTCTAAGTTCTAGTACATCTAATTAGTTCACCACACTTGGCTCTTGACTTGTCACAAGTTTGTTTGTGAGATTGAGAAATAGATTGTCTCTTCACAAAGACTATTTTTTATCAATTTTATGAAGAGTGTCAAGTTTTAGAGTGAAGCTATTACTTGACCTTTTTATTCTTAATGTTACATACCCTCTTATTCCCTCACTTGTTCATTCAGATGATAAGTTTTGTGGTTCAACCATGGAGATGGATAAAAAGGAAGACGATTGAACAAGGAGTGAAAATATGTCAGCTGAAATGTTTTAAGTATTAGATCCATTTAAAAAATAAGTATTTTAGGATAAAAATAAATGTTTATAAAAAATAAAAAATTAAAAAAAAGTATTTTACATGTTTCTTTTACATGTTTCTGTATAATATGTGCTAATTAGAAGCTTTATGTAATGCAACTTCAATTCATCTGAATGCCACAACATTGTCAATTGTCTGATGTGGACTTGATTTCTCTCTTAGAGTCAAATGTTTCAATAGGATATATATTTCCTTTTTTTAAGATTTTATTCATTTATGTGAGAGAGAGGGGGAAAGAACATACATGAGCGGAGAAGCGGAGGGAGAGGGAGAATGAATTCAAAGCAGACTTCACACTGAGCACAGAGCACAACTAGGGTCTTGATCCCACAACTGTGAGATTGTGACCTGAACTGAAACAAAGAGTCAAACACTTAACCGTCTGAGTCACCCAGGCGCCCCCCCCCAGAGAATATATATTTCAGATGTGATTCTGTTCTTTCTGTTTTCCTAAAGGGATTTGGAGAATTGCCTAGTGAAAAGGGAGAAGAGAGAAAAAGAAAGAGAGAGAGAGAATATGAGAGAGAACGAGAGAGAAAAGGAAGGAGTCAAGGAAAGAGAGGAAGGAAGGAGAGAAAGGGAAGGGAAGGGAAAGGAAGGGAAGGTATGGGAAGGAAAGGAAAGAGAAGGAAAGGAAGAAACTCAAGTAATTTTTTTTCCACTCAAGAGTTTCCCTGATACAAGGATTTGAGCCTCTCTTATTCTCTATCAATTTTTTTTTTTATCATATAAAGGCTGTGCTCCTGCACATTTTACACAAGATGGTCAAATGTGCACCATCATTATTATTCTCATTTCACCCCATTATATGAAAAATTATTTAAAAGCTAGAGAGAATCCCACATAGGTGTACTTGATAAGATTCATCATGTAGAAAACATCTTCAACAGCTAGTCAGCCCTATACAAAGAGGAATAGAAAGTGATAAGCTTTTGGATATGCTGGACTAGGAATTACCTTAAAATCACTGTGATCTTAAGATACTCTACCTTATAGACCTCTTTTACTCTACCTCCTGGCAAAAACTCCAAATACATACCTAACACTCAAATTTCATAACTAACATACTTAGAAAAGAGTGAATCAGGAAACTAGGTCTATATGCAAGGGAAATTTCCAAGTCATATCTAATTTCAGGTTGTAAAAGTTCTCAAACTTTCTCAAGTATTTTTGTTTGTGTTTCTTTAACTGTGAGGCCAATCTGAGTCATCTCATTGATTATAGGATTGCACACACTATCATCGGTGAGCTTAGTTTATATTATTATATTTAATGTGCTCAAAGTTAAGGATGTCAGCAAGAGCATATGTATGCAAGAGTGCCTGTTCTCTGTCCCCCTAACTCAAACCTCCTTTTAGATACAAAGTTTGAGAGAGGGAGAGGAGAAACATAAAAATGATTTTTTTAAAGATTTCATTTATCCATTTGAAGACAGAGATAACAAGTAGACAGAGAGGCAGGCAGAGAGAGAGAGGAGGAAGCAGGCTCCCCACCGAGCAGAGAGCCCGATGTGGGGCTCGATACCAGGACCCTGGGATCATGACTCGAGCTAAAGGCAGAGGCTTCAACCCACTGAGCCACCCAGGCACCCCTGAAATTATTTTTTTCTCAAAATTTATAAAGCCTTGGTACCAAAAGCAAGCGTTTCCAGAACTCTTTTACATGTGCATTACATTGTGTTGTGCCCAATTTGCTTATATATCCTATGTGCCCCATTCCCTGCATTTTCTGTCCTGAGTGGCTGACCTCTGTCGCAGCTATTACTCCCAATTGATGTCAGCCCATGCCTTGCATTACTACTCGCTGCCTCCCTAAACCCTGACCATAACTTAAAAATGAGTTTTATTAAATTCTACCCATTATTTCTTGCCACAACCCTGACAACAAGTGTGCTTATATAAAGTATTACACACATGGGCAAACTTTATTATTTAAAACAAGTATTGTTATTCTCTATTAAATAAAATCTTGTGACTACAAAAAACTACAGAAAATGTGTCTCAAAGAATAGCAGTCATCCAATTTAGAGTAACTGTCAGATTTAATACTTTTTCTGATAAATCTTAAGCTTAATGCCAAATTAAATATTCTTACATATATGCAAATAATATTCCTTAACATCTTGAAACAGACTAACAAGTGTGCTTAGTTTAAGTAATTTCTAAAGAAGTGAGAGATCAAATGCTAACATCCTTTTCATAGCAAAAAGTCTTTGTAAAGCACAAAGGCCTAAACTTAGAGGTAGATTAAAAAAAAAAAAACAACAACATGTAGCTTTAGAACAGTATGTGATCCTAGATCACTGAAAGATGGATTTCACAAGTCTTGAACTCAAGCAGTTTATCATGAACCCAAGAATGAAAATATATCAGGAATTATTTTTGGCAAACACAATAACTCTATCTATCTCCTTTTATTTACTTTTTACATGTTTTTTGTAAACATTGTTCTATTGAACTTCCTGTAATGTAGATATTCATTTGCATATCCATTCCTCCAACCCTTCACTCTTTCCTTGGTTAGCTATGTCAGGCGTTTTCCTAGACATTGAGGATATATTGGTGAAAACTGGCAAGGTCTCTACCTATATTGAATTTAAACTAATGAGAGGGAAATAGATAGTTACCCAGTATACAAGGTGACTGCATTTTGTGATATCTGTGAAGGTAATAAATGGGGTGTTGAAATACAGAGAAATAGGGATGTTCTTTCTGAGGACATGATATTTAAGTTGATGCTGGAAAAAGAAGCTGAACAATGAAAGGAAACAATTGAAAATGTTAGGAAATTGTAAGGAACAGAGAATAATATTGTTAAGTAGAGTAAGGCAACTTTGTATTTATAATGCAATTTTTTGTAGGCTTTAACATTATTTTAAAACTTTCTTTAAGTCCAGGTTAGATTGTTAAGGAATTTTCTCTCATGTACTTCTTTTTGTATTGCAAAAGTAAACCAAGTTGTATTTTCACCATATATAATGTCTAAAACTTTACATTTACCTCATGTGTACTTATTTATTGAGCCCCTATTTTATTCAAAGTATCATGCAATGTGCTAACTGTAAAGAAAAGAACAAAGATACATTGCCTATCCTCATAGTATGAATATTCTGGTGAGAAAGACACATATTTAAATAAGTAATTGAAATAAAATGTGACAAGTGCTTTGAAAGAGACAGAGTGTGAGGGAAGTCCACTATAGAGGAATCCAATCTAGTGTAGCCGATTTGGGGAAGACTTCTTGGAGTAAAGTTGTTTATTCTAGAACAAAAGGAAACTTTGGAATTTATTTTATAAGGTAAAGTTTCTCTTAGGCTAGTAAACAATATATTTTTAATGACCTGTGCAATCAATAGAGGTTTAATAATTGCAAAATGCAATTTTTTACTGTGAACAATACACTTGCTAAAATAAGAAATGTTTAATGTATATAGTTTTAAAAACAATAGTACCTATAAATAATAATAATAAATGCAAAGATCTGACCACATTATAAATTCTCTTATGTATTTCCAGGAAATCTTATCACTATCAAGATCTATTCAATGAAGCTGCTTAAAGCCTGTGAGAAGTCAATGAAAGTTTGATTGTTTTCTGCTTTTTAACTTTATATTATTAATTAGTAATAGCCTTAAGTTCTTTCATGACACCCCGTTTCCCCTAAATAAAAGTTTGATGAAGGGCCTCCTTACCCTTTTTTAATTGCAAAGTGAAAAGTCATCCATCTAAAAGAAAGTCTCTCATTATTTCTGTGGGCCCCTTTGGGGAGTATAAGATTAATAGTTATTCAGTATATTTAGATGCATGATCTGAGGAAATGAAAGTAACTTTCAGGTATCTTCTCTCTGCAATACTAATTATCAAGATTCCTAGTGATAAGAGTTCATATATATCCCCAAATAGATAATTTCTATTGTATTAAAAATCAAGATATTTATATTGATATATAATAAAAATAAATTTTAAGAACTTTCATTGCAATCATATACATAAAAACTATAGTTTTGATATCTTACATACCACCATTATTCATAGTGGCAAAATGAATAAACATTTTTGAGATTATTATGGAGTATTTATCTTACCTTTCTAATGCTTAGGCATTTGCCTAGAGACTTTTTCCACTTGTGCATTAAGCAGTTCAATAATCAATGTAAGGCTCATGTTATCTTAGGTAAAAAGCTATTTAAAAAGGTTAACAGTAAGTTTTTCATATACTTCTTTATATAAACTAGAATAGGTGGCAATCTCAATTATTACATAGATGCAATAGGCATTAATCAGGACTGTCCTCAACAAATTAGGACCTATAGTTGCCAAGTTGACTCTCCCTTTAGGCTTAATTTAGTACAGTATCAACTTTAGGTATAATTGATAAGTTGGACTTCATTAAAATTAGGACTTCTGCTCTGTGAGATACAGTTAAAACTATGAAAAGATGAACCACAGACTGGAAGAAGATGTTTCCAAATCATAAATCTGGTAAACTCATATATACTCATATCTGGAATATATAATGAAAACTTAAAATTCAACAATAAGAAAACAAAATCTCCTATTGAAAAATGTGCAAAATATTTGAACAGACAACTCAAGAAAGAAGATATACTAATAGCAAATGAGCATGTGAAAAGATGCTCAACATCACGTGTCATTTAGAAATTACAAATCAAAATGAGATACTGCTATACCCCCTATCAGAATGACTAAAATCCAAAAAACCAAAAACACCAAATGCTGACAAGGATGTGGAGCAACAGGAATTCTCATTCATTGCCAATGTGAATGTAAAATGGTATAGCCACTTTGGAAGATAATTTTAAACCTACTCTTTACCATATGATCTCGCAGCCATGCTTCTATGTATTTATCCAAGTGAGAATGAAAATTTATGTCTACACAAAAACTGGACATGGATATTTATAGCAGTTTTATCAATAATTGCCAAAGATTGGAAACAACCAAAATGCCTGTTAATTGGTGAACAAATTAAAAAGCTGTGGTATACCTATACAAAGGAATATTATTCAGCTACAAAAATAAATGAATGATCAAACCACAAAAAGGCATAGAGGAACTTATAAGCATCATAAGTGAAAGTAGCTAGCCTGAAAAAGCTACATATTGTATGAATCCAACTGTATGACATTTTGAAAAAGGCAAAATGATAGAGACAATAAAAATTTCAGTGGTTTCCAGGAGTTTAGGAGGAGAGGGAGAGGGGGAGGAACATGTGAAACACAAGGGATTTTTAGGGCAATAAAACTATTCTCTATGATACTATTATGGTGGATACATGACATTATGCATTTATCAAAACCCATAGGACTGTACAACACAAATAGTGAACCTTAATATAAACTATGGACTTTAATTAATAAAAATGTATCAATATCAGTTCATCAGTCTTAACAAATGCATGTAAGTTGTTAGTAATAGGGGAAAATGTGTGGGGAAGAGAAGGTATGTGGGAGTTCTCTGTACTTTCTGCTCATTTTTTTCCTGTTAACCTAAAACTGCTGTAAGAATAGTCTATTAGTACAAGAAAAAAATGAACAATTGAATGGTTTGTTCAAATATAAATTGCTGGGCTGCATCTCCAGAATTTCTGATTCAGTTGTACCTGGATACCTGGTGATCGCAGTGTTGCTGGTCCTGGAATTGCACTTTGAGATCCAGTGATTTAGAACAATTGGATTCATTGAAGATATTTAAGCAGGGCCTTCATAATTAGGGAATATATTAGGAAGTTAAATTTTGCAACAGTCTACAAAGTAAATTGGGAGATGCATGATATTGGAAGCAGAAATTTTAAGTAATTGAATTCTGAATTTCATTAGAGAGGTGGTGGAAATGTGGTACGGTTGTTGAATGGCTCATAGCTAATCATATGGATATGGGAAAAGAAGAGAAAGGAAGGGAATTGCTTGAGTTTTGGAGTAGACATATCTGGGGGTAATAATTCTGCCATATATAGAAATAGGGAAGACATGAAGAAAAATATTGGAGAGGAAATACTATGAAACAAAGAGAGAAAAATGTAGATGAAATTGGGGTGCCTGGGTGACTCAGTTAAGCGTCTGACTCTTGATTATGGCTCAGGTCATGATCTCAGTTAGGCTCTGTGCTCATCATGGAATCTGCTTGAGATTCTCTCTCTCTCCTTCTGCCTCTTCCTCTCCCTCTGCTCACATACATGTGTGTGTGCTCTCTCTCTCTCTCTCTCAAAATAAATAAAATCTAAATAAACAAATAAATAAATGAATACAGTATATAAATGTATTTTCTGTTCCTCTTCCTTATGATTTTCTTAATAACATTTTCTATTCTTTAGCTTACTTTATTTTAGGAATACTATATATAATACACAAACAAAATATGGCTTATTTGACTGTGTTATCAGTGAGGCTTCTGGTCAACAGTAGGCTATTAGAAGTTTTGGGGGAGTCACAAGTTATACACAGTTTCAACTATATGGATAGACAGTCAGTGCCCTTGAACAATGCAAGGTTCAACCGTGTATCTGCCAATTTTCAACTTTTAATCAGAATCACTCAGTATAGATGGATTTGTCCTTATATAAATATACTAACCATTACCTTTGCAAGAACTTACACTAAACTTCTTTTCTACAACTTTTAGAAGAAGTAAAGTACAAGAGTACCACTTTTACAAAGCCGAAAGGGAAATCCAATATTCCGTCACTTAACTAAAGCAGGTACTTGTCTATCCTGTGTTAAATGTCATCAGAATTCAATGTCCAAAACACTACTGAGGGTTTATTTTCCAATAATCATTTTAACTATCTTTTTCTTGAGGTCAAATTGGAGCTTCTGGACAGATGGAAAAGAAACATTGTTATTTAAATGTTTTATCACTGTTGGCCCCTTTCCCCTCAACCTAGCTACAAAATCCTTTGTGGCTCCATGACAAGGGATATATTTAATTTTACATTTGATATTATTCTTGTTAAATCTGTCTAGCACAGTGCAGTGCTGTGAGCATAGTCACATCAGTAAATGTGGTTGAAATGAGAATAATTAACAATAACTGTCATGGCTTTCCTTTTATTTCTATGTGTTTTTTTTTTGTTTTAACGACTTCATTAAGAAAATTTCAAATTCACCTAAAATTAGAGAAAAAATGAAAATAAATGCCTATATAACATCTATCTCCTTTTAGCAATTACCTAGTGCTTGAAAACTAAAACTAAACCTTTTACTTTCTATGCTGCTCAATTTCTCCAACTTGTTTTCTTAGAATAATTGTGTTAATCCTTTTTTCTCATGATCTGGATTCTGCTCAGTCTGTATAAATTTTCAATACAAAATGGGAATGAGTGCACATCCCAGTGTCCTGCTAAAGGTCTGATTAGTGTCCAGTAAGGGTTAAGATATGCACTTATATTATCATTACTCTATGTTTTGTCCAGATGATTTATTTTAGCCTTTTTTCTAATGATTAAAACCTGGTCTGGATTTACCTGAGATCTATAGATATAAGATTACAATTGATACCCAGTAGTTGTCTTCCAGGGGAAGGAACACTGCTATACCCCTAAACTCATTTCTCTGGAGGTAATCTAATACTTCACAATTGTTTTGGGTGATACAATTTTCAATCTACTTTTACAAAAATTACCTCATTTGTCAATTGCAACTGCATAGTAAGAAACTATGCACAATAAGAAGCAATACTCTCATTTTCATTATGTAGGGGGAAATGAACAGCCACCAGATTCATTGTCTACCAAATTTCATAAATTTCTGGCTCTAAAACCAGAATTCCATTTTCCAGTGTTCTCTGCCATCTACTGTGCAATCTCCATACATTGGGTAGTAATCCAGGACTGTCACCTGCAGTAAGATGTTGGTAAAGACTGCTTGTTTATATCATCAGAGTTACTGAGTGGTGATCAGGTCAATTTGATTTATGTCTCACTTTCACTTGTGTGCCCAAGGGCTATTGTAATGATTCATCACAAGGAGAAGGAACAAAGTTGCTTTAACTTTGGTAAAATTCATTACACACAGTTTGTAATTCTTGGGACTTAGATCACTTTTCATGTCTCAAATGTCTTTACCTCTCTGTCTTAATAACTTCTCTCAAAGCTTTTTCCTCATGATTCCTGTGTCACCAGTCTTGTATACATTTAATCTATTTTTCTAATACATGAATTTAAATCTGTCACAGTGGGGGTCTCTCATTTTTTTCCACAGAAAATTAAATTTCTGACCTCAATGTCACATATCCTCAACTACATATTTTTATGATTATCTATAACTTCTTTTATCATCTACTAAGATGCATTAATGGATTAGCATGAGAATTAAAACTCCACAGGATAGATACAACCATTAGACAAGGTCAAGGAACTTGAATTTGCTGGATTGTTGCATATGTCATAGTTGGCCTCTAGAGTTATTTTATTTCCCATATTCATGAGCCTTGCGTTAACCATAGAGGAAAACAATGGAGATTTATTGCCATTTTTATATTTTCCCAAGATACGAAGTCAAACCCACTAATACCATCTGCCGTTTGAGATGTGACATAAGTATGGTAGGCTCTAAGTTTCCTTCTCCATCATAGTACTAGCAAGACTAGAGTAAGGTTTGGGTTCCTAGAAAATCAGTCATGCTCAGTGATAGAAGTGGCTTTTGGACAGAAGCACTAAGTCTGAAAACCTCCACATAAGTCATTCGCGTGTTAAACTATAAATAAAATGAAAAGATAAACATATTAACATAAGACTTTAGGTAATATATCTATTCTTTCATTCAACTCCTTAGGACTTAAGATAAAATTTAAGGAATGTCTTTTATATTCTTCTATTAGGAAATAACAGACATTCCTTGGAGACTTTCTTAAGGATCTGAACTGAGGAGTAGGTAGAGTACAGCAAAGAAAGGGGGGACAAGCATCAATTAAAAAGTACTAAATTTTGTATATAAAAACACAACATGAAGACTGAACTCACTATGGTCAGGACAAGTGTTTAGGGACAGCTAGAGAGAGTAAATATAATAATTTCAGTATTTTTGATGATAAGGGTATGGGGATTTCATTAGGAAATATGTCTCATTTATATAACTTACTCCTATATTGAATCTAAATCTCTAATCTGTCAACATTTTCTTATATCTAAAGGCAGCAAAATTAGAGTCTAATCAACATGTCAGAGTTTAGAACAGAGCCAGTTTGCATTCACAGAGATTCTGAATTCACGAATGTGAATAGAGGCTGGTTAGTAGCTGCTTCAACAGCTGCCAATATGTAAGGCCTTGAAATGAAGCAGCATAAATTTCCTGCTGGAGAAGATGCTTCTGAGACTCACTCAACTCTGAGTTTGACCGATGAGAAGTCGCTTGAAAATACCTAAAAGCAAAAGCAGTAGACAAACTACTTTATAGTAATTGGTAATTGGATTAATTTGAGGAAATCAGTACGAAACCAAAAAACATCTATACTCTTCAAGTTGATGTGTACAAATGGTTGCATTTTGGCCAGTCGTTTACTGTGTTTTGGGGACTTTTGGTTAGAATGAGAGAAGAGCATATATCTAACGCATCTACTCTTTGGTCAAGAAAATTTCTTCCTTGTCTCTTTCCTCACTCCAATCTTTTGTCCTGTCTTTCCTTCATTCCTTTCTTCCTTCCTTCCCTTCATAACAGATAATAAGCTAGGTTTTTCTACAGTAACAAATAAACCCTGAAATCTGAGTAGTCTGATAAAACAAAGTTTTGTTTTTTTTTACTTTCTCAGAGTGCACACCAACATTGGTTGTGTGAGGCTCACGTGGGTAGTAATCAATGTGGTGGATATAGGGATCTAGATTCCTTCCATCACATGTGGCTAAATCATTTAAAACATATGACTTCCAGAGCCTGGGTGGCTCAGTCGGTTAAACACCCTCCTTCAGCTTGGGTCATGATCCCGGGGTCCTGGGATAGAGTACTGCATTGAGCTTCATGCTCAGTGGGGACCCTGCTTCTTCCTCTTCCCCTCCCCCCACTCATTCTCTCTTTCTCTCTCTCTAATACATAATCTTTTTTAAAAAGTAAAAAATAAAATAAAACACACGACTTCCAGGACTGCCATGGTAGATGGAAGAGAGATGAATTATATAGGTCATTTTATTGCCAGGCCTGGTAGTGACACCTGATCCTAACTCATCTGTTAAGGAGGAGGCAAAACACAGTCTTTTCAAGAAGAGAAAGTTGAAATAAAATTTGATGAACACATAGCACTTTCTCTGACATAGTATCCACTTATTTATGGATTTGTTTTGCTTATTGGTATGGTTTTAGCCCTGTCACACAGGATAGTAGTATATATTCTTCCTTTTCTCCTAACCTTGTGGAAATTAATAACAAAGAACTTACCACTTTGTAGATGTATGTATGAATGGATGTATGAAAGAATAAAGAATGTAAACATTTGAAATTGATTCTCATTCTAATTTTATATTTCTGTTTCCTTGTTCAGGCTCTTGCCTCACTACAAGGATTATTAATGTTAGGTAATTCCTTAGAAACAGAACACATCATTTTTAGTACCAATGGTTGTTAAGTGTTGGGAACAAGAGATAATAATTTTCCTTTAGTTATGTTATACAAATATCCCATAAAGAAGGGAAGATTCCTGTCCATGTTCTACTTCCTAGTAATCATTTACATACCCTCACACTTAAACTTGTACCAAAACCATAAAAGTAAACAAATTCCTCTGTGTCTGAGTCACTGAATGGGTCAACAGCCAGTTCACTTAAGGGTCTCAGTACTGGATGTTCACTTTGCCTCTAATATTCTTCCCCTAAATACTGGTGTGCCTCATATTCTCACTTTATTACATGATGGTTTTCAGTTAAATAACAACTTATCAAAGAGGCCATTTGTGACCTCACTATGTAAAATAGTGACTCACCTCTGGTCCTCTCCATTATGTTATTATGCTTTATTTTGTGTCATCTTCAGCAATAATCACCACTTGATATATTGCATATATTTTTAAATATTTTTAGGTGTCTTTCCTGTATAGAATATAAGCTATATGAGAAGAGGGATTTTTTATTGTTTCCTTTACCATTATATTCCTATGTCCCAGAAAACACATAGCACATAGGACACATTCAATAAACATCTGTTTAGAATATAAACATATGTAAAAGGAATGAATGATGGGAGAGGCAAGTCTTATTTTCCTGAAGTGATAGTGTTTATGTTATCCATTATCACATAGCAGACAGTACCAAAACTTGGTGTACTAAGATCATAATCATTTTTTATAGATTTATTTATTTGAAAGAGAATGAGAGAGAGAGAGAGAGAGAGAGAACATGAGGGGAGAGCCAGAGGGAAAGAGAGAAAGATTCTGAAGAAGATTCCCCACTGAGTATGGAGCCTGATGTGGGGCTTGATCTCATGACCCTGAGATCATGACCTGAGCTGAAATCAAGACTTGGATACTTAACTAACTGAGCCACCCAGGCGCCCTGGCCATAATCTTTTTTTTTTTTTTAATCTCATAAAGTTGTGAGTCAGAAATTCAAACAGAAATTCAAATAGGACCAGTAGTATATAAAGAAGTCTCTCAGTGATGTTGAGCTGAGTGATGGCCTAGTCTACTAAGGTGGCTTCACATACCTGTCTATTGACAGAGGTGACTAGAATGCTGAGCTTGGTGGAATCTATCAACTGAAATACCTAGACATGTCCTATCCAGCACAATAGTATCTGAATGTTCAAACTTCATACATGGTTTCTCCAGGCTCCAAGAGCAAGTACTCCAGCAAATAAGGAGGAAACTGTCTGGTCTTTCACAAGCTAACCATTAGAAGCCATACATCAGTTCCACCATATTGTATTGGTTGAAGCTTCACAAGCTATCCTAGATTCAGTAGAAAGGTATATACATCTTACCTCTCAAATAATTTGTGATCATGTTTTATTTTCTATTGAGATATAACTAACATAACATTATATTAACTTCAGGTGTACAATACAATGATTCATATTTCTGTATTTTGCAAAATGATCACTATAATAAGTCCAGTTCACATCCATCACCATACATAGTTGTAACTCTTTTTCTTGTGATGAGAAATTTTAAGATCTGTTTGCTTAGCAACTTTCAGTATACAGTGCAGTATTATTAACTATAGTCACCAATGCTGCATGTTCTATCCCTGTGACTTACTCATTTTATAACTAGATGTTTGCACCTTTTGACCTTTGTACCTTCACACATTTCATTTGCTGCCCTCTCTTCCATGCCTCTGGTAAGCACCAATCTGTTCTTTTTATGAGTTCTTTTTTTTTTTTTTAGATTCCACATATAAGTGACATCATATGGTAGTTGTCTTTCTCCATCTGACTTATTTCACTTAGCATAAGGCCCTTATGTTCCATCTATGTTGTTGCAAATGACAATATTTCATTCCATTTTTGGATGAATAATATTCCATTGCATACATACTTATCACATTTTCTTTATCTATTCATCTGTTGAAGGACTCATACATAGCTTCCATGTCTTGGTTGTTGTAAATAATGTTTCAATGAATATGGGGGTACAGATATCTTTTTGAGTTAGTAGTTTTATTTTCTTCAGATAAATACCCAAAAGTGAAGTTGCTGGATACATAATGTTTCTATCTGTATATTTTTTAAAAGATTTTATTTATTCATTTGACAGACAGAGACCACAAGTAGGCAGAGAGGCAGAGAGAGAGGGGGAAGCAGGCTCCGTGCTGAGCAGAGAGCCTGATGTGGAGCTCGATCCCAGGACCCTGAGATCATGACCTGAGCCAAAGGCAGAGGCTTAACCCACTGAGCAACCCAGGCACCCCTCTATCTATAATTTTTTGAGCGACATCTATATTGTTTTCCATAGTGGCTGCATAAATTTACATTCCTACCAGTGGTGCACAAGGACATCTGTACCAAAACATTTTAGCTCATGTCTTTTTGCTAATAGCCATTCTAATAGGTATGCAATGGTATTTCCTTCTAGTTTGATTCAAATTTACCTGGTGACTAGTGATGTTGAACACCTTTTCACATACCAGTTGGCCATGTCTTCTTTGGAAAAAAAATGTCTAATTAGTTTCTCTCCCCTTTTTGAATTGGATTATTTTTGAGTTGTTAGATGGCCTTATATTTTTTGATATTGACCCCTTATCTGATATATATATGGTTAGCAAAAAATTTTTTTCCCATTCAGTAGATTGCCTTTTCATTTTGTTGATGTTTTGTGTGTGTGTGTTTGTGCTGCATAGGAGTTTTTAATTGATGTATTCATGCACATTTATATTTGCTTTTGTTGCCTTTGCTTTTGGTATCAAATCAAAAAACAAAATCATTGCCTATTTTTTTTAGGAGTTTTGTGGTTTCAGGTCTCAAATTCAGATCTTCCATCCATTTTGAGTTGAGTTTTGTGTATGATGTAAGATAGTGGTCCAGTTGCATTCATTTGCATGTGGCTATCAGCTTTCCCACCACCATTTATTGAAGAAACTGTTTTTCCCCCACTATATATTCTTGGCTCATTTGATGTAAATGAATTAACCATATAAATCTGGATTTATTTTTGGGCTCTCTATTCTATTCCATTGATCTCTGTGTGTGTTTTTATGCCAATGCCATATGTCTTTGATTACTATAGTTTTGTAATATAGTTTGAAATAAGGGAGCATGATGCCTCCAGATTCGTTCTTCTTTCTCCAGATTGCTTTGGCTATATGGGGTCTTTTGTGGTTCTACATAATTTTTAGGATCGATTGTTCTATGAAAAATGTCATTGAAATTTTGATATAGAATGCATAGAATTGTGACTTTTAAAATCCTCACAGATGGCTTTTGTAGATTAGCTTGTATTATTAAATGCTTTTGTCACCTGCTGCCTCAAGAGACTGAGTTTATCCAAAGTGGATAACTTTTTATCCAAAGCATACAAAAATGTTCAAAGAACTACTGGCCCTTGAGCTCTAATGAGCTGCCTTCCTCCTACACTTTATGTTTTCTGTGTGCCAACCTGTCCTATATCCCTAAAGGGTAAACTGACTGTCTCGTTATTTCATGTGGTAAACTGACCTGGGCCAGGCCAAGAGTGTGGAGTGAAATTTGAAAAGGTTGTGTGGCAGGAAGTCTCCCTTTGGTTTCTAAGCTGAAAGCACAGTTTCCCCTGCACATTATCAGTGAAGTGGTACATTAGAGGTTACAGGGTAGTTACCTTGCTATTAATAAAGTAGTAAATTTTTAAAGTTGGCTATGTGTTTATTATCATCACCATCATTACCATCACTATCCATGGCATTCACCTGTCAGGAACTCTTAGCAGGGAGGTCACTGATAAGACTTGCCCATCCAAGAAACAGACTCTTAACTCTAGAGAATAAACTGGTGGTTATCAGAGGGGAGGTGGGTGAGGGATGGATGAAGATGGGATTAAAGAGGCCACCCTCTTTAACCCTGCTGTAATGAGTACTGGGTGATGTATGGAAGTGTTTAATCAGTATATCATACACCTGAAACTGCTATTACACTTTATGTTAGCCAGTTGGAATTTAAATAAAAACTTATAAAAAAGATTTGCTCATCAGAGTTACACTGAAACTTCAAGAAGAAGTGAGAGTACTGTAAAAAACACAAAATATGCCATTGATTTACACTGTATATGATTATTGTTAATTAAACTTTAATATGAATCCATCAAGATTTTTCCCATAACATAGTTTTAATAAATGGTTTATGTTATTATTTAAATACTGTAAATGGAGGGCATATTTTAGAGCATATTTAGATACTGTAATATTTTTATGACTTAAATATGTTAAATGTCACATATAGTAATTAATGAAAAATCCTGATGGCTTTTCATAAAATGATGTCTGATAATTACTCAATTATGAAAACAATATTTGCATTAGATGTGCCTTCTAATCCCAGCTTCACTACTTCATTTGTAATCTTCATCTCATTTTACTTCTCTATCTAACTTTGCTTTTTTTAAGTGAAAATAATAATTTGTAGTGTCAAATTCCTCAGGGTAACATGGCATTATGCCATGGGCATATGGCAGTTGAGTAAACACTTCACAATATAAATTATGTCTAGTTTTTCAAGACAAAATAATGAACGATGTATTTCCATTGTTGGTATTATCCTCAGAAGAATGGTTGATATTTAATCCATGGCATTTTTTTCATATAAAGATAAACCTGTTATTCTTTATTCTTGAAAAGGAAAACAATTGAACTGAATATCAGTCCTCTGAAAATTTCAGAACACTTAATGTTTGCCAAATCACAGCATAAAACTAACAGAGCTGTTATCTACTTCACAGGATGTCTTTTAATTTGTATACACTTTTCATTCAAACTTTATTATTCAATTGTTGGACAGATTCTCTTTTAGAATTGACGAGCATGTGTTCTGTTATTAAATACCTGTATATGTGGACATATCCAAGCCTCAGCAGACTGGAAGAATAAATAAATCAGACTTCCCTTAAGTATAAAAATTGCTTTATTTTCTTTTTTATCTTAAGACAAGCTCATGTAGGAACTTACCTCCCCACACTGTTACAGGTTGAATATCATCTCTCAAAAATATATGTTCAAGTCCTAATATCCAGTACGGGTGATTGGCTTTGCAGATACAATGGAGTTAATATGCAGTCATATTCAACTACGGTGGGCCCTATTCCAGTGACTGAGGTTCTTATAAGAAGAGGAAAATGTGGACACAGAGTCACTCGGAGAGAATACCATGTGGCAATGGAGACAGAGACTGGAGGGATGAAGCTGCAAGACAAGGAACATCAATGATTGCTGGTGCCCACCAGAAGCTGGAAAAGGACAAGGAAGGATTCTACCTACAGGCTTTGGAGGGAACATAGCTTAGCTGATACTTCATTTCAGATTTCTAGCTTCCAGAACTGTGAGAGGATAAATTTTTGTTGTACCTAATTTGGAGCAATTTTTTATGGTAGCCCTAGGAAACTAATACATTCCCACTTCAAGTACCCTTTAGTTAGTTCTGGTCCCCCACACTCCTGCTGTGTTACTGATGCCTTGCCATAGATCATTGCTATCTGGTTACAATAATCCTTTCTAGAGGAACACGGGTGCTCATACCTATGCTGGACATCAATAGCCTTTACTGTTACTATGCATGTTTGACAGCTATCTGAGGTGAGGATTCCGTCCCTAAATCCTCCCAGCAATCCAGTTCCTTCTCAGCTTCTTGTCTCTGGCAAATAAGTAACTCAAACAAGGCTACATAGAACTCCATAGGAATAAGCACCAAGTCACATCCATGCAGAGCCAATAACCATTTCACAAAAGGAAAAATGATCTTTGTCTATACAATTTAGTAAAAAAACACAGTTTCAAATCTCTTTCTGAAGAGTGTGGGGCTTTGCATTTGTGAAATTATAAGGTCCTTTCAGATGTTTGGGTTTTTTCCCCAAACAATGGAACAATCAGCCTTTAATTCTTGTGACTCTGAAAATTCACTGCAGCTTTGAAATGGCAGTTATTCATCTTGCAGTGAAAAAGTTTTAAGAAAACACTACCATCACAACCTTATAGCAGAATTACATGTTCTGACCAGATAGAAATACTATCCCAGTTTGTTGTGATCTAAAATAATTTTTAGATTACAGACCTAGGTCAAAAGTGTGCCTTTAAAGCAACAAAAGCTATAGATATTTTTTTAACCACTGAGGATAAAGACTTGAATGATTTTAGTGGCCTATTTAGGAAAGAATCTTTTGTGTATGCTTGTGTAGTTACTCATGGTTCCTTTGTCACACCTAGATTAACTGATGGTGGACCCAGAGATTCACAGGTAATGTGTCCCTGCTGGGGCAGATCCTTTGGGATCGTTGTTCATTTGTACCAACTTCCCTTGGCAGTCAACATTAGTTGACTAATTGATTAGTCAGTCAACTGTGTTTTTAATTGATAATAATTTAACAGAGATAATAATAGCCACTATAATCTGGTGAACAAATATTTTATATGAGCTACCAACACTGGCACTTCATTTTTCATGTGTTTTTTCTATTATTGAAGTGTAATTGACATGCAATATTACATTAGTTTCAGGTGTACAACATATTGATTTAACTCAGTGTTCCATGCTCTGCCCTATTCTCCAGCCAGAGAAGAGTTCTGTATATCATTCTCACTCCTTCCAATCTTTACCTTTCTTTCATCCATCCACCTACCCATTGATCCATTCATCCATTTAACAACTCACTGATTAATTTCTATATAATAGGGACTGTCTAGACCCAGGGGATGGTGCAGAGTACAGAAGAGATGAAAAATCCTCATCCTATTGTATAAGGTCACATTCCATCATGGTTCAGGAGAGACATAAAATAATTAGATAGGTAAAATAACTAGGTAGTATGTCAGAAGTTTGGAGTTTTATGGAGAAACATAAAATATGCAAAGGTAATGGGGAATATTGGGCAGTGAAAATGAGTGACGGCAATTTTAAATAGGTGGGTAACCAGTGGCCTCAATGAGAAAGTGAGCAAATAACTGAAAGAGGCAGGGGAGCAGGCCATAAAATTATATAAATGGAAGTCTTTTAGGCAGGTAAAGGAGCAAATGCAAAAGTCCTGAGTTTGGTATGTGTTGAGAGTATTTTTTTTTAAAAGATTTTACTTACTCACTTAACTTACTTATTTGTTGGTTTGTTTCTTTGTTGTTTATGTGTTTATTTATTTGTGTATTTATTTATTTATTTAGTTGAGAGAGAGGGTAAGAGAGAGAGAGAGAGAGCCAGGGAGGCCACCCAGGTGCTCTAAGAATGTTTTAAATACAGCAAGAATGACTGGGGTTTGGTGAGAAGGAATGAGAGTAGCAGATTTGGTTAGAGGTAAAGGGAGAAAGCAAGAGCAGAATATGTGACTCTTCTAGGCTGTCATGTGGGTTTATACTTGACTTTTATTTAGAATGAGATAGGAGGCCATTAAACATTTTGAATAAGTATCTTTATCTGTCTTATTTGTAATTAGTTCATTTATTAGAATTTATCACTTATAGAGAACATTCCTCTGATTGATGTTTTGAGAATAGTTTGTACTGAAACTAAAAGTTGAAGCAGGGAGACTCCACAATACCTTTAAAATATTTTGAATTGATGCACAGTAAGAAAATTTTATATTGAGATTCAGGATATATATGTACATATATGTGCACATATGCAGATAGACATATGTAGATGTGTTCATATATATAAAAATTAAATGGAAATGAATTTTTAAAAAATAATTATCTTCTTTATGCACTATGCAATTTGACATTTTCTATTCTGTTATTTTTTATAACTTTGTTTTACTGCTGTTTTTAATAATTTCATGACTCACAAGTAGGTCCTAACCCAAAAAACATACCAGAGGATGTGAAATAATTCAGGAGAATAACGGTGATAGCTTGAATCAGGGAAGCAGCTTTGGAGGTGGGGTAATGTGGTTGGATTCTGGATATATTTGAAAGGAGAGGTACAAGAGAGAAAGTGAGGGTCAGTGAATGATATTAAATCTTGTTGCTGGAGGACCTGGAGTATTGGTATTGCTATTCACGATGATGAAGAAGGCACTTGGAATAGTAAGTCTGGTGGAAGTAGGTAGGAAATATGAAGAATTATACTCATTTTGGAATGTGTGTTTTGTATTCAGAAGGGACCATGAATAGGCCATTGGTTTTAATAGATAGGACTTGAAAAGTGAGATTCTTCAGTTAGTTTGCTCTTATGAACAGATCTCAAATGAATCATTTCTTCCTCAAAGAAGCTCTCCTTATGTTTCCCAAAATAGCTAAGTGTTGCTTTTATAGGTCCTGAAACAACATGTATCATTCTGACAGAGCTGTAAGTGTACATTTGTTCCTGTGGTGATTTAACCAGTGCTTCCCTCCTTCCCCCAAATAACTGGACGTTCCATTAAGACAAGAATGTCTACTTATCCACAGACCTGTACCCCTGGAGATAAAAATATATTATATGTTTATAAAAAATAAAATTTAAAAAAAAAGAATGTCTACTTATCAGTGTAACCTTAGCATCTAGCAAAGTTCTTAGGATATAATAGATTTTATATATATATATTCCCCCTATTAAACACATACACCTAAACACATATAAAATGAGGTAAAGAGCCTGGAATCAGATACTGCACAATTTGCCTCAATCTCAACATGGCAAGTCATTAATGTCTTTTTCTTGTGTTTTAGATCATTGTGAGACAAAATCCAGGATATTCGAGGGTAGGGTATTGTAGGAAGCATGGATATAACTGGAACAGTGTGAGTGAGGGAAGGGAGTAGTAGGAAATAAGCTTAAAGAAGTGAGATGACAATCTCAGTGGGATGAGAATCCACTGGAAGAATTAAGAATGAAAGTGATCTGACCTGCTAAATATTTTAAAAAGATCACTCTGAATATTGTTGGAAACATGCCTATAGTGGAACAAGAGTAGAAGTACAGAGAACAACTCTGATGGAATTTGGTGACTTACTGAATAGGGTGATGGAAGTCATGAGAATGCCCGGTATAAGATACATTTTGAAGGTAAATATCACAGGATTTGTTGATAGATTCATTTTGCATGTGAGAGAAATGGGATTGATATGAGGTATACCATAAAAATCAATGACACCTAGGTTCTAAGCCTAAGTAACTAGGTAAATGGTAGAGCCATTGATTGAGATGTGTGAAGACCTTATTGATCATAGCATATTGATCATAAGTAAGCTTATTGATCATAGGTGCAAGCAAGAACTTGAAATAGCTTTTAAATATCTCTATGGACAAATGGGTTAGGAAGTTCAATTGCAAGTCTAGATTTCAGGGAAAATGTTGTAGTTGAGAAATCATTGTACTTGAAACCATGACAATGGGTGAATTGTCTATGGATTTGCAGAGGATAATTTTCCAGTGTTTGAAAGACTTCACTTTTGGTCACACATCAAATTTTTTCAGTTTTAGATCATGTATAGATAAGTTGAATTCAAATCCAAATATATGTATGCAGTATAGAGAAATATATGTTGATTGTATAAATTCTCATACTTGATTTTGTCATGTACAGAGTTTGATTCTCTGTATTTAATTTTTTAGAGCACCTTTTTAAACCATTCACGGGGCACTTATGAAATATTTATGTGCATGCCTTCTGTGTCTTGTGTATTGTAAGATCTCTAGAGGCCAGAACTAAATGGCAGTTTCTTTAAAAATATTTTATTTATTTATTTGACACAGAGAGAGAGATCACAAGCAGGCAGAGAGACAGGCAGAGAGAGGGGCAAACAAGCTCTCCGCTGAGCAAAGAGTCTGATGCGGGGCTCAATCCCAGGACTCTGAAATCATGACCTGAGCTGAAGGCAGAGGCTTAACCCACTGAGACACCCAGGTGCCCCGACAGTTTTTTTTATTTGTAGAATTTCATAGCTAATGAACGGTTCTCACCTACATTATTTCATTAATCCTCACATCTCTGGTAGGTAATATTTCCACTTTACCAATTGCTCTGGTAACAGGTTGCTATACAGCAAGCTACCTCAGAATGTGTTGACTTAAAACAGTGACATTTATTTTACTCATGAATCTGAGAATTTGGGTAGAGTTTAACCGGATTAGCTAATCTCTTCTACGTGCTATCATAGGGAATGACTTGGGCTGAGGGCTGGAATCATCTAAAGACTCCCTCCTCACTCATAGGTCTGATGGTTGATGCTGGCTGTTAGTTTGGACTTTTACTGGGTTTGTAGTCTGATCACTTATGCATGGCCTTTCTATGTGACTGCTTGGCTTCCTCACGGAACAGGGGCTGGGTTCCAAGTGTGAGCATTCCAAAAGAGACCAGGCAAAAGTTTTATCACCTTTTATGACCTAAACTTGGAAGTCACCCAGCATACTTCAGCCACATTAAATTCATCGAGTCAGTCACCAAGGCTTCCCCAATTCTTAGGGAAAGGAAAAGAGGTTATACTTCCTGAGTGGACAGTGCCAGGGCCCTGGAAATGCATTTGGAACTGAAAATATTGTCATAATTTTTGGAAATACAGTCTGCTATTCAGATAAAGAAAAAAAAAGTGAGGATTGGTGGTCAACAGACAGATTTGGGCAAGAACTTAGGCATATTTGAGTGAATATGAATACAAAATGAATCAATTTGTAAAAGGGACTGATAATTGTTCTTTTTGCCCTTCTTCTTAGATGAAAAAAGTTTGATCAGGGGCGCCTGGGTGGCTCAGTCGGTTGAGCGTCTGCCTTTGGCTCAGGTTTTGGTCTCAGGGTCCTGGGATTGAGCCCCACATCGGCCTCACTGCCAAGCAGGGAGCCTGCTTCTCCCTCTTCTTCTGCTGTTCCCCCTGCTTGTGCTCTCTAGTTCTCTCTGACAAATAAATAAATCTTAAAAAAAAGTTTGATCAACAATTCCTTTTTGACTTGGCCCATGTCAAATTTATTTCTTATGGGGCACCTGGGTTGCTCAGTGGGTTAAAACCTCTGCCTTCCACTCAGATCATTATCTCAGGGTCCTGGGATCGAGCCCCGGATCGGGCTCTCTGCTTGGCAGGGAGCCTGCTTCCCTTCCTCTCTCTCTGCCTGCCTCTCTGCCTACTTGTGATCTCTGTCTGTCAGATAAATAAATGAAATCTTAAAAAATATATATATTTCTTATGTATGCAGACCATTTTGAAGAAACCACTACTGTTTGCAACTTTAATTTCTGGAATTTTAATTTGGGCAGAAATTTTTACTCAGAACCTAATATGCTTCTTTCTGTTGCTTGTGAGGCTGGCCTTTTACCCAACATTATGAATGTCTGAAAACAGCTCTGGTATAACTCTACTTCAAAAAAAGGGTGTACTCCTCTTTCTCAATTATCGAATCAGGCATGGCAATGCATTTGATAATTTTTGGTGAACACGGGCTCTCCAAACAATTATGGTTTTAGAAGTATTTGTGACATTAGTTACCAAGTAATCTATTCCAGTCTTTGAATAAATAAATGAAATCCAGAAGTTTCCCTGGGTTATGTAGATCATCAGTGGCAGAGCTATAACTGGAAGCAGATCCTAAGACAAGAATCTGAAAGCAAATGATTCATTTGGGAAGTGATACCACTAGTAGGGAAATGGGGAAGTGATAGAGACAAAGAAAGGAAATACAGTGTTTGAATATTGCTGGGGACCTTTGGGAGATAGGGAGGAATATGTGCCTCAGAATTATCCCATCTTGGGG
The DNA here is from genome assembly GCF_010015895.1 of Lontra canadensis. Lineage (NCBI taxonomy): Eukaryota > Metazoa > Chordata > Mammalia > Carnivora > Mustelidae > Lontra > Lontra canadensis. The sequence continues at coordinate 2,989,017 of NW_022631080.1, read as the reverse complement.
CAAGAAGTTGAAATATTTACCCACCAACTCCCATCTGTCATTGATTGCAGGCTACTTCCAAGGCGTTATTTTCATGGTGTTTATGGCCTGCTTTAAATATGAGACTAGCATATTCCAAAGGCCAGAGAATGCCTTTAGGCAGACAGTTGCCAGTATTTGCTGTCGGAGGCTGTGGGGACATATGGGAATGGTGTGTGCCAAAGGGATACATGAAGCATCAACAGCCTTTGCTACATTTGTAATTATTTTATGTTTCTTTTCTCTGCTTGTCATATATGTATTTACCTAATTTTTCTAATAAAGTGAACTTTATCAAGACCTTTCTATAAATGTGTGCCACAAACTATACAAGTGTTTGTATTATAATTCACAAAGAAAAGGTCTCTTACCAGGCTCACACAAGGCTAGGCCAAAATGGACTTGAAGTGTTAGGGCCTGAAAGAGAATCACTTATAGAGATAAAAGTGTGGACATTTTATTCTTTGACCCATTATCCAGGTAGTTGAGGTGGGTGAAATAGGTGATGGGGATTAAGCAGGGCACTTGTGATGAGCACTGGGTGTTGTATGGAAGTTTTGAATCACTATATTGTACATATGAAACTATATTATGCTGTCTATTAATGGACTGGAATTTAAAGTAAAACTTAAAAAAAAAGGGAAACCATTTGGATAAAGCCACTCATTTGCTGCTTTTAGAGTATTTATGATGGAGAAGCTTATGGGAAACCTCAGTACTCCTCCCTTAAAGTATATGGGTGTGTGTTGGGTTTATATGGAAAAAAAATGGTGTCTGCTTCTGGCATACAGACTTTTAAAAGTTCATGAGCAGCTCTACCTCTAGGACTCACCATGTTGGTAACAACCAGAATGAGGAAAATTAAACTTATTGCAAGATTCAACCTATAAAACTGACCTTGAGCAGCATGGTTTTTGGGAACATTGCAGATGCTGCACAGAAAGGGTCTCATTATCTAGGTTTTAGCTCTAGTTATCAATAGATCCTTACTATCAATACAACATTCCCTCTTCTCCTAAAATAGTCCCAGTGTGAAGACATACCAGAAGAAAATGTTTAAATTTAGATCATTCTAGTAGTCAAAAATTAAAAAACAAACAAACAAACAAACAAAAACAAAACAAAAAAAAAAGGTTTGGAAAGAATGGGAAAGTGTGATGATTCAAATTACCCTTGATTGTGTAGAAAATGTTTCTTCGAAAATTTTGCAGAATCCATGACAGGAATCTAAAAATATCAACTAATCTTCCAGTCTCCTAGGAGGAAAAATGCTTTCTCTGCATCCCTAAAATACACTTATTTCAAACTGTATTTTCTAAAATATCTGTGTTAAGTGAAAACCAACTAATAACCCTGTTGATTCATGGAAGTTCTCTCGTAATCAATGGATACCTCTATATGGAAGTGATGGCAATGCATAAAACATACATCTAAATATGTTCTAGCATTATCTGCTAAGGGAAACTACATGAAACCATGTGGAACACTTATTTTTAGTATAATAGGGATGTGCCATATTTGAGAGCTTTAGGATGCCATGATGCATTCATAATTAAAGTGGTAGAATTTCAGTTAATCATGCGATGTTATTCATATTCTAGTTGGGCAGTTCTAAAATAAATGGCTTTAGCTGGTAATCTGAAAGTCTTTGCCATATTATTTGAGTGTCTTTTCATTTCTCTAGTTGCAAATACTTTCTAGTGTAGAATAACTAAAAGGTTAGCAGGGGTCTATGAAGGGTCTCCTTTATGAGACAATACCTTGAGTGAACAATATCTAAAATGTCTATGGGTCATTTAAGCATTCACATAGAAGTAACTGGCTGATATAGAGAGAAGTATTCTAACCTCTCTAACCTCATAGTTTTTGAATAAGAAAATGCTACAAAGTCTGTCTTTTATATTTGTTGAAATAAATACAACAGTATGGGTTTAGGATAAGGAAGATTGTAATGGTGTCCTTTCAATTGCTTGATCATCTACACCAGAGACTTTCTAGGCTGACTTCAAACTAACTTTTGAAGATGTTTGTAACAGAAATAATGAGCAACATTTCTAGCTACCTACTCTCTCAGTCTTTCAAAGCTTACCTATTTCAGAAGTTCAAAAAATCTTGCTTCATTTTTAAAATGTCATAGTTTCCCTTTTGTGTGTTCATATGTGTGTTTTCCTACAGTTGCTGATAGAAATAGTATATGCAATGATACATAGTTAACTTTTTAATGATTAATTTTTATTAATAATACATATATTAATATATATGTGTATATATGTATACATACATATATTATGTATGTATAATATATGTATGTATACATATATATACACACACACTGATACGGAGTTAACTTTTTAATTTTTATACATATACATAAATACAAAAAAACATTTATACATATACATAAATACATATACATAATATATATACATATACATATATATACACACACACTGATATGGAGTTAACTTTTTAATTTTTAATGGCACTTGTTTCATATAACAATATTTCACAGATAAATTGAGACATTTATATGTAATTTTAACTCATGCTTATTTTTCAGACTGGAATCTCACATGAAAATATACAAAAAGAAAAACATATGAATCATAAATGCACAGCTTAGTTTTTATGAAACAAACAAGTATATCCATCACTCAGAACAAGATACAGACATTATGAGAATCCCAGAAGTCTCCCTGTTTTCTGGTTCCAATAATTACTTCCCTCCAAAGATAACCAGATTTGGGGTGCTTGGGTGGTTTGGTCTGTTATGTGTCTGCTTTCAGCTGGGGTGGTGATCCCAGGGTCCTGGGAATGAGCCCCAGTTGCTGGGGCTCCCAGCTCAGAGACTGCTTCTTTTCCCTCTCCCTCTGCCCCCCCATCCCAGCTTGTGTTCTCTCTCTAACTCTCTCTCTCTCAAATAAATGAATAAAATATTTTTAAAAAAGATAACCAGATTTATCTTCTATCACCATAATTTGGTTTGACCTGCTTTTAATCCCTATTTAAATAGAATCACAGAGTAGGCACCTTTAGTGCACCTTCACTCACATTATGTTTGTAGAATCCATGCATATCATTCTACATAGTGGTAGGTCCATTCTTCTTCACTGCTATATAGCATTCATTTTCATGAATATAGTCATATATTTTTATCAATTTTACTGTTGATGAAAATGAGGGTTATTTCTAATTTTGACTGTTACAGAAAATGCTGAGATTATTGTTCTTATCTATGATATAGTTGTTTTTTGTTGTTGCTAGTGGTGGTGGTTGTGGTAATATATCTAAAGATGTAGTTCCTGTGTTATGCTCTATAAGTAATTTTTGTTTTAGAATATTCTGGTCTACAGCCATACCACCCTGAACGTGCCTGACCTCATTGCATTGCAATAAGAATATTCTGCCAATGGTTTTTCAAAGAAGTTGTGTAGATTTTCACACCCATAAACAGTGTATAAGAATTTCATTTCATTAGTATTCACATTTTTTTTGTTTGATTTTGATTGTTATCATTACAATGGGTATGTAGTTATTTTGCTTTGTGGTTTAAATTTTAATACCTTGATACTTTTATAATATTTGATATCTATTCTTATTTCTGTTGGCCATTTGGATATCCTCTTTGGTGAAACATTTTTTAATGTTCCAGTCCTTTTGTTAAAATCAGGTTTTCTTTTTTATTGATTTGTAAGAGTATTTTATATACCCTGGTACTAGCAGGATTTTGTTTTTGTTTTTGTTTATTTTTTACTACAGGGACACACATATCATTTCCCACTCTGTGATCTCTGTAATATTCTTTTTCAGTCTTTTACTGAGGCCCTCTGACAAATAGAATTTATTTTAATTAAGTTACTGTGCCAATCTTTTCCCTTTAAGACACATTCTATTAAAATACATCCTATTTTATTTTATTTTTTAAGAGAGATAGAGAGCAAACATGTGTGTGGGCGTCAGGAGAGGGGCAGAGATAGAGGATAGAAAGAATCCCAAGCAGACTCCATGCCCAGTGCAGATCCTGAAGTGGTGTTCGATCCCATGACCGGGAAATCATGACTGGAGCTAAAATCAAGACTCAGACACTTAACCCACTGAGCCACTCCAGTACCTTGACATCCTATTTTAAAAATGTCTATCCCAAGGTCATGAAGCTATTATTTTATGTTATCTTCTAGTAGTTTAAGTGTTTTTCCTTTAACAGTGTTCACATTTAAGTCTAAAATCTAATCTCTAATTGACCCCACCTTATTAATTGACAGGAATTTTTATTTCCTCCTGAATTGCAGTGTTACCTTTATTATAAATCAGGTGACCATTTAGACCATCTGGATATCTTTTAATAAAGCACTGGATTTGGTTTGTTTTGATAACAATTTGGGGTCCAAATTTTGTGAATTTTCTGTTTAAGTTAAGCATTATTTTTTTTCTTATTGGATTTTCTTTTAAAAACAGATCTGTAGACTATTATTAAAGTAGAGATATTAAGCCTTTCTTATAGACGTTTTTAATGTTTTCTTGTTTATTATTTCACTTTATTATGCCTTTGGCTTTATAAAAATTTTTACTTCTTATGTAGTCAAAAGTGACAGTTTTCTCCTTAAAGTCATGTGGGATTAGTGTTTGGTTTAAGAATGTCCCCACAATTTAAGCTTTATAGATTCCTCATTTATTAGGTTTTATTTTGTATATATGGATCTTTAATCTATATATATAACTTAATTTTATATAGTTTAAGTTACTAGATTCTAACTCTAAGAAAACATAATCACATATTCCATTTTTTATTTTTATTTTATTTTATTTTTAAAGGTTTTATTTATTTGACAGACAGAGATCACAAGTAGGCAGAGAGGCAGGCAGAGAGGAGGGGGTGAGAAGCAGGCTCCCCGCCAAAGCAGGGAGCCCGAAGCAGGACTCTATCCCAGGACCCTGGGATCACGACGTGAGCTGAAAGCAGAGGCTTTAACCCACTGAGCCACCCAGGCACCCCACATATTCCATTTTTTAATGACTAGACAGAAATGTCATATACAGTGTATTCTCTTTGGCTGGATCTGATTCTGGACTCTATTCTGTTCTGTCATTTTGTCTATTCCTATACCAATACCATACTTTTCTGATTATAGAAGCATAATAATGTAAAATATAGTAGGCCACAAGTTTTGTGATTTTGTTAAAACTTTCTGGACAATTCTCATACTTTTGTTCTTTTCTGAAATAGGAGCTATGCCATCTCTCTGAATATTTCAACTTGATGAACTTGTTAAGAGAACTGAAACATCTCAAAAGAATAAGCACTTGGGAAACCCAAGAGGTCTGCCTGTAACCACCAACAAATACAGATTTTCAGTAGGCATAACTACTCAGACTGAAGCTAACTGAGAGACACCTAGTTGAGACTCCATCCTGAGTCTATTTTTAATGTAAGGGAATTCTGGAACTAAAGCTAACTACTACATTTTTTATCAAAATAAATTATCCACTGCCATGCAAATGGCCAATCTGGCAATGGAAAATAGGATAGCAAACACGTTTTTAATCAAAGGCATTATAATGGGATGGAAAAGGATTACTGGTAAAATTGTCTTGATGAAGGCACCCAATTGACTGTTTATAAGTCCCATTATCACAATGTTTTTCAAATTTGATGGTCCTTTGTAATCACCTTGGACCTTTTTACAATCCTGATGTCCAGGTGAGAGCCCAGAATAGTTAATCATCATGGGGAGGGAAGGGGTGGAAACCAGGTATTGGAGTTTCATCCCACTCCTCAGATGATTTCACCATAGAGAAGCAGTGTTTTAGGAAGAGGGTAAGGATGGACTCTGAAAGAAAATGCAGAAGAAAACAAGAAAAGAAAATCCTTAGCTGTTGCTAGGCCCCTTGCCAAGTTCTGCTTGTAAAGTTCATTTTTCTTTGGTAGGCAATGGAAGGATTTAGGGTGACCTGGCTAAGGCAGGAAGAAGTGCAGGATATGTGCGGAGGGGTGGGGTGGGCTGGGGGAGTAAGGATACTAACCAAATAAAAGTCACTTCTGACATTTTTAGAAAATAAAGTCATATGAGCTGTTTATAGTCCAATCTAATTCTAGCCTCAGTGGTGGGAGGAAGGGATGGAGGAGGCGGTCAGAGTGAATATACACACTCAAAGAAGGGTGGGAAGCTTTGGTGAAATCTCCTAAGAAATATGATCACGCTCGGCCTCTGTTCCCCATTTCTGGTTAGTGCATTCAAGTCAAGACACAACGGTGGGGTACACATGTGCAAGTGACCCAGATAGCAAAAGGAAGTGACCCTTCTTCTCAGTGTAGTCATCTTGTAAGTGGCAATGCTAAATCATTCATGACCTCATGTGCTGCTTTTGGCAAGCGGCTCCCTAATTGCTCCTGTTTTTGCATCGATTCTGCGCAGCGTGGAAAAGTCTCCAACTTGCTTGTGGATTTATTGACCACCAGGTCCCTCTTCGGCTTTCACCTTGCAGGCCTCGCCCAGTGTATTTAGAGTCAGGAGCTGGGAACAGCACCTGTTTCCTCCTCGCCAAGCATGGGCTGGACATTTTGACGGCACCTCTTTCAGCCTACCCAGGTGTCTGTTTGTGTTTTCCAGTCCGTCATCCCTCCCCACTCCCCTCCCCACGCATCCCTATTTCCGTGGCTGTGGGCCCCGGGGAAGAGAGAAATCCGCGTTCAGACACACCGGATCTCCAGCAAGTTATCTGCTTTGGAGAGCATCAGGCGGACCGCGCCGACCCACCTGCCTCCCAAAGTTTGGGGCGTGGGGGAGTCGGGACACGTGGCGGTTGGCTATGGCTCAGCCTGGGGGTCCGGAGCAGACCCGGGAAGATGCCGCGGGGGACGGATTCACCGACGTCATCAAGAGTCGCGCTGGTAGGAGCTTGCTGTCTTGCTCTTTGGTGTGGGGGTGTCCAGAGTATCCCGCCGCTCTCCACCCAGGCTGTGTACTGGAAGTTAACACAGGGTTGCGGAAAGTTGTGGCGCTGAGCGGAGGAGCAGTAGGGGACTGTCACCGCGCCCCCGCGCGCGTGGGGGAGGGCGGGGGACTACGCAGGGCGCGTCTGGGGGCGGAAGGGGTGCTGCTCTTCGGAAAGGCAGAAAGTCAAGTTTTCCTTTTGCGTCAAGTGGGTATTGGTGAGGAATTTTTGTCTCTTGTTTGTTTTTGAAAGAAAGCCACCGGATATCGGTTTTATTATAGAATGGTAACTTGTTTTGAAATTTAAATATACAGGAATAAACACACCAACTTAAGAAAATACTGACCTGGCTTCTGATGAGGGAGGGGAGGTTTGAGGAGGGCATGCCTTGTCAGGGTGTGGCCAAGTGGAGACTTAAGAAATCGGAGAAGTTTGATCTTTCATATCTGTGCTAAGGGAAAACGTCAGAAGGGTAACAGGAACGCTTGCGTGCTTGGAGCCTAACTGTAGGAGTTGAAAACCAGTAAAGTAGCAGGGCCCTCCGTAGGGCGCTTTTCCCCTCTCCGCCCCCCTCCACCCCCGCCATGTGTAAATTTCATTTGTAATGAATCTTCTAGTGTTTGGTAGTTTGGCCGACATATGCAAACGCTTGTAAACCAGGATAGGTCGGTAAAGCTGCAAATGGAAGCAGCTGTTAAGCTCTCCCAAAGGATGAAGTTTCAGCTGCTTAAATCTGCTGCTCTAGCCCTTGGAAATGCACCAGACTGTGGGCAGTAAAATAACAGGATCGTTCCAGATTTCTTTACATATTTTGCTGGATGCTGAAGAGGACGGAGTATAAAGTCACCGTCCAAGTGTATTTCTGAAGTGATGTTAAAGGAAATATCACAGTAGCAAACAAAAATTACTAAGAAATACGGAAATTGAGTAAACTACAGACCAACAAAGGGTTTAGAAGATTGTAGAGCAGGATTCTCTTCCCAAGTAGTGCAAGTTGGTAATGACGCCTTTAAGTCAAAAAAGAATGGTGCCTCTTACATTGCCTAGGAGAAATAGTTCTTTCTCATTTTAAAACCACACTTGCCTTCTTTTCCTCATCCGATTAATAATCTACAACGCTTCTCAGATTTTAAAGGGAAAAATGGTAAACTTTAAGTGGAATGTCCTTAATCGTGCAACACCTAGAATAACATAATTGGCTATAAGTAGTAGTTACCCTAAAATAGTACTTTGAAGAAAAATAGGTTGCGTAGTTTCATACACTGTGTTAAAGTTGCTGTGGTTTATATGTTTTATGACATAGTAACTTGTTGCTATAAGTATCTGAAATATGCAGAAGGATATTTACTATAAACCTGCTGAAGAATGCTATTTTGGGAAAAAATATTAATTCAAGGAATAATTCTACAAAGTAGCTCTGTATCATTGTGCTGCTTTTACCCTTGTCAGCATAGGAGAGAGAAAAACATCTACATTTTCTCAAAACAAGGTTCATGTGTTTTAGAAATGGCTTGTTCAACTCCATCTCTAAAGAAAATTCAATCTACCTTTATAAAACTTTGGGTTCTATACTAGCCACTATGGTTGAGAGTCACTTTTTAAAATGCAATGATTTATTTTATTTTTTACATTTGTGAACTTGAGCATTTATTAGATCTCTAAGAAGTCTGGGTGGGATAAGTTCTAGGTCCAATAGATTATATAATTTTCAAAATTGACCTTTATATTTGTGATAGGTTCTTCCCTTTAAGGAGCTAGAAGGTTTTTATTAAATAAAATGTAAAATAAAATTGACTATATTTTAATTTCTGTACCTTTATAAAACCAAGGTCTTTTTCTTATAAGGTTTTTTGTTTTGTTGTTTTGACTTTTAAGTTTTGATTTTGTTTTCTTAAATCTGAGGCATAAGGGGTGGCTGCTATTAATACATGCTTTTTGTAGCCAATTGCTATGCACTGGAAAGCACAATGTGGTGGGGCAAACTGTGATGCCAAACAAAGCGAACCAAAAACCTGTTACACTGGCAATATCTCTTTCCACTCCCCCACTATCTTCTCTCATAAGTTAGTTTCTAGACATAGTTAAATGATAAGAGAAATTCTAGAGTGTGTTATTAAAATGTCTCAAAGGATATAAAAAAGTTAACACAAGATGTTTATATTTTTAGTGGCACTATTGGAGATTGTTTCTTACACTGTAATAAGCAGAAGATTCTCTTAAAAATTAAGGACACAAATCTGATTATAATAAACCTTTCAGGTTGGTTTTATACAGTGGTCTGCGTTCATATGATGTGAAATCACAACAGTGTCGAACTTTTGCTGTATCATTTATTTTTTTCTATCTCAACTGCATATTCTTCACTTGGCAATAGAGACAATACTTTGATGTGATTATGCTTTACATACATGACCTCAGTAATCATAACATGCGTATACACCTGAAGGGTCTTATATCTGACCCTTAATCGTGAAAACGATTGTTACAAAATGAGTTATGCAAACCAGAGCTTTCACTCTTTCAGATCATTTTCAGATATCTTTTTTTTTTTTAAGATTTTATTTATTCACTTGACAGACAGGGATCACAAGTAGGCAGAGAGGCAGGCAGAGAGAGAGAGGAAGGGAAGCAGGCTCCCCGCTGAGCAGAGAGCCCAATGCAGGGCTCAATCCCAGGACCCTGAGACCATGACCCGAGCCAAAGGCAGAGGCTTAACCCACTGAGCCACCCAGGCGCCCCCATTTTCAGATATCTTAAAGGTAAAATCTCAGCATTGAAAGTGTTTCAATACAGTATGTTTACAACTGTCTGCTCCTGTTAGGATACCACAAATAGGGGTACTTGATCTCCTATTGATTGGGTATACCTTCCTGTAGTTTGAAATAGCTCAGTGTAACATAAACAGCCCCATGTTGTTAATCTTTTTAAACCAGATGTAAATTTAACTAGACTTGATTTCTTTCCTGACTTTTTTTGTGGTTTATATTCATTTGGTATCTCCTGGCATCTTTAGATGTTTTACTGGCACCTAATAATACATAAATAATTGAGTAAAGTGTACTTACAGATTTCTGTAATGAAAGATTTTTTAACCTCTTGAACGCTGAAGTACAGGTATTTTCTTCAGAAGTAAATTAGTTAAGCAGTTTGTGCTTGCTTTTTTTTTTTAACAGTTTTTGCTTTAATAAAAAGGTATAAAAAAAGTATTCTTGGTCTGATCTTGGAGGCTACTACAAGATTGTTCTAGTGACCAAATTTGCTTTGATAGATTCCATATTTCATTCCAAATTCCAGTTATGGAAGAATGTTCTATCAGAGCTTTCATATATTTGATTTTGCCTATCTCCAGTGGTTATAAGGAGAGTATTGTACAGAATAATACATTAAAGTTGGGCTAAACAACTATTTTAAAATGCACTTATTTCTTTAGTATTTTAACTATCCTTATTAAAAACAAGAATACAGTATAATTGAACGTATGTTTTCAGTTTGAGTTAATTCTCTTAAATTATGCTCTTACATTGTTAGGCTGTAAACAATTAGGTATTCTCAGGATAAACCAAGAATCAAATCAGACCAAGTTATTGGGGATTTTACAAGGGAAAACTAAGAAATCAGAAGACCTTTTGAATAACAGTTTTTCAGAACTACCAGTTTCAACTGGAAGTATTTTCTTGTTAGGCCATTTAATAAGTAAGAAATCACTGTGTTAATAATGAAGCCTGTGCTTTTTCATCCCAGGAAAATTATATGCTTATATCATCCTAAATGACTAAGGTAATTCATGAAACATGTTTGTACAAGACCTGCTGTGGTGCTTTAAAAAAAATAATAAACCTCTAAAACTGGAGTGTTAAGATTTTGCTTTGCTTTACGAGAATGTACAAGGATTCTTCTCCAGGGAGACCTTGCTAAGGAAATTGTAGGGAGTACTTTCCATAGATAACAGCTACTAAAATATGTTGTACTAAATTGTAAGTTTTATTCTGTTTTAGGTAGTTGGGTATGACAGCCTCCCTGTTGCAAAAATAGACTCAAGGACTAGGAAACAAGAGAAACTTCGATTCTTCTTCTGGATTACAGATAGAGCCATGGAAATTTTGTGGAAGTTAGAACATGTTTTCATGCAAGTTACTGAACATTATACCAATGTTTTCAAATCTATTGCATTTTCTCAATGTGATAGTGAATTAGATTCTATGCCAAGGAGGAAAATTAGAAATTTTCATATTGAATTAATGAGTGCATTTGGCTTGAGACCGAGGACAACTTCGAAGTTTCTCCTTTAAGTTTTGCATAAAGTTTATAGCTGCTCCCAGTGTAATAAATTTAGCCAATTTATCTTGACATTCAGTGATTCTGAGCTCCACCTTTCTCTGTGTCAAAAGTCTGTTCTCGATTATAATGAAATTGAAAGTAACATTAATGAATTCTAATAATTTTGTGAAAATGTAGTTAAAAGGGAAATGTCCAGTGATGTACTAGGGCTGGTTTGCCCTGGCTCTGGAGTCAGTTGTGTGAATCTCCTCTGATCTCCAAGTTCAGTGACATGTTAGTCTCTTGAAATTACCCTAGTAGGATTATTTATGCCACAGAAATGAGCAAATGCTACTATTCAGGGATTTCTTTTTCTTTTTAGAGAGCTAACCATTAATTATTTACCAGTATAACACTGGAAATATTAATGAGAAGATAAATAACTTGAAAAAATCCATTATGTTGAGCCTGTGCATCTTTTAGATATGCATTACCATGAAGGTAGCCTCATAACCAGCCATTACCATATTGTATATAGCAAGATACCTGGTGGTTGGCTGCTTCTGGTTTTGGTTTGGCAGCTCCATGATACTGGAACTGGTGTCTCTGTGATGGCCTTGGCATTTTCTTTCTGATTACTATCCGACAGCTACTGTTCAGGCACCACTTGAGGCCAGAAGAAAAAAAAAAGAACTACCAGCAGGATCTCTTCCAGACTCCCTCCAACAGATAGCTTCTTAGATCTCATGGCAAATACTGTGTTATCAGACCATGGTTAGGTACAATTTATGCTATGATGGTGAATATTTGGCTTGTAGAGCATCTACTGAATTTTGGTAAGGGAAGGGAAGTGATGTTAGCATATTCAGTTAGAGGAATTGGTTTACTTTGTTTACTTATGAACAGTTGGGGCTTATGTCATTGTAACACAGAAAGTGATATTTAAACCCTCAGGTCTTCTTTTCATACTATCATAAATTTAAGTTAGGCATGGGTCATGAGCTCTCACTTCTCATTGCCTTAAAACAGGTGAAGCCCATCATAGCCTGTGGACTTAAAGATTTAATAGCCATGACTCTGCCCCTAGTTTGGGGACATTAAGTCATTCTTTCAATTTAATTCTCAACTGAAATCTGACCTGTCTTATCCCATGAAACTGACATGCTATTTTGAGAATGGGCATAATTTTACTGATGAAATGCAGGCATGCCCAAAGACAAGCACAGTATGTACATGGCAATGGTATTGGGCTATATTTTAATCCATAAAAGCTGATTGGAATGACCGCTTGAGAACACCTTCAGGACCTCTGTTCTGTCATTATAGTAACTAAAAACTGGTTCACTTTGGAAGGATTTTTCTCTGTAAAATAGCCCCATTTGCCCTGTCCCTTCTCCACACTACCCTGTTACTACTGCCCCTTCTAGTAACATCATTTGAAGTTCCAAGGATGAGTTATCAGTTCTGAATTTGTATTATTTAGGGTGGGAGAGTTCTATTATCACCAATCTTGAGGAGTTATCTTGTCAGACCATCACAGAAATGAGTAGAAAATTGAAAAAAAAATTATTGTGGCTTGAACATATTTCAAACAGGATAATTCTATGTGAATGTATTTAATTTTAAAAAAAGTTCTTACTCAAAGCAAATAGTAGCAAGGATTAAATCTACAGTATGAGTTTGCTAAAGATTAAAGGGGAACTGAATTTCAAGGACGAAAAAGGTAGTAGTGTGCTCTGATGAGAAAGTCACTGGATAGCTATGGTTACACATTCTTCTAAGGTAGAGAATATTTTTCAGGCTTTTCAGAAAACCCAAGTGGTAATTATCATTTGTGCATGAAGAAATTTGGAGGCAGAAGTAACTATGAAGCTCCTAGCTGTAATTCTCTATACTGAACTGTGTAACTACCTAGATTTTTTTTTTTTAAATGAATGCCTGGGCCATTTCTACAGAGCCTCAGATACATTTTGTTTGGGTTGTATGGATCTGGGTACCGAGTCTCTACCAGGAATTCTACCAAGAATTCCTGTTTTGAGAAATTCTGAAAAGCTCTGGCTTGTATTTCCTCTTCCTTTTTTCTTCTCTTTTCTCATTTAATGGTGCAAAACACAAGTGCTGATTTGACATGTATTAACAGAAAACTTTTTCTCACGTTTACAACCCAACAGATACATGAATTCAAAGGAACTGGTATAATCACTATGCAGAGCCTACTGTATTAGTGTTAGAATATTCTAATCCATTTGTTTTATACTCTAAAACACCTCTATTATGTTGTTTGATGAGGTAGATTGACAAGAAGACAATCAGGTATATCATGTGATGACTCCTGAACATAGTAACTTTGACCGTGCTGCAGAGTGGTTTGGAAGCCTGGCTAGAGTGAGGAGTTTGGAGAAGGGACGCAACAGTACACATGTGGCATAATCTTGCTGGTCCAGGCTCCTATGCTTTTTGTTTTTCAGCTTGGCTTTTGGTTTTTGATCATCACAAGAACCTCACTAGGCTGTGCAACCCTTGAAGATTTCTGTTTTTCCCATGATTGTATGTGTAAGGTCATTGACAGTTCTCGATGATTTATGCCTACAAAGGTTGTCTGTACCCCTCTAGACACTGAAAATATCACCCAATATTGATTAAATCTATTGTGTAAACCTTCAAAATAAAACTTTCCATTATTTTCCCAGGAAAAATGGATTTATTCAGCAATAACAGATTTTGTAATTCGGGACATGCATGCTAAGGTACAGCCATAGGCAAGTCCAGCAGACAAAAGAGAGGAATGTTATTTTATGGAGAAGAAGGAGGAAGTTGGGGTTGTTTAGAACGGAAGTTGAGTTGTTGAAAGGTAGCTGGTATCTTGTGGGAGATAGAATGTACATTTTTTCCCTGTTGGGGCCTCTAACTGATGATCTTTCCTTATGAGGCTTCTTCTGTTGGGGCCTGTAAGTAATTGATAATTTTTCCTGTAATTGATCTTGATCATTAAAGTTCCCCCTTCTAGCCTTGGACTCTACTTTAGTGATGTTTCTCTTTATTTTCACAATTGTGATAAAAATAAGTGCTAAGATGACTCATGAGTTAGAAGAGTAGAGAATAATTTGTGGATTATGAGTTAGATACCTGAATTTATAAGACAGCTGATAGCCTGAATAGTCACTCATACCTAAATGTGAAATAATTTACTTCATTTGTTTTCTTTCTAACATTGACCTTTTAGTGCCCAAACTGAGGTCTGGGGCAGGAACAGATAGAAAAGAAGTGTTCTTAGACAGAGAGGTGACAAACTGGAAGGTAACAGGGAAAATTAAGCCCAAGGGTGTGATTTGTTTGACGTGTGGTGTCAAAAAAGGAGAGGAGATTCCCTAGAACATGGACTTCTAATTATTATTATTATTATTTTAATATACTTTTTATTTTTTTATAAACATATAATGTATTTTTAGCCCCAGAGGTACAGGTCTGTGAATCGCCAGGTTTACACACTTCACAGCACTCACCATAGCACATACCCTCCCCAATGTCCATAACCCCACCAACCTCTCCCGACCCCCCTCCCCCCAGCAACCCTCAGTTTGTTTTGTGAGATTAAGAATCTCTTATGGTTTATCTCCCTCCCAATCCCATCTTGTTTCATTTATTCTTTTCCTACCCCCCAAGCCCCCCACATTGCTTGCCATTTGTGACAACGTGGATGGACTTCTAATTCTTGAGAGCCTTGATACCCTCTGTAATACTGGAGTGATATATAACACTACTTACTGTTTCCTAAATCCTATTTCTTTTTGAACCCATAAGGCATTTTTTTGTTTGGTTCACCAGTTGCAGAGCTTAGAAGCAGAATATACATACTCTACCTTACTATTATTATTATTATTATTAAGAACTTAATTTTTTTTAAAGATTTTATTTCTTTATTTGACAGAAATCACAAGTAGGCAGAGAGGCAGGCAGAGAGAGAGAGAAAAGCAGGCTCCCTGCTGAGCAGAAAGCCCGATGTGGGGCTCGATCCCAGTACCCTGAGACCATGACCTGAGCCGAAGGCAGAGGCTTAACCCACTGAGCCACCCAGGTGCCTCTCTACCTTATTATTATGATGTGGGAAGTTTGAGGAGAGAAAGAAGCTCTGTGGTAAACAAGACTGACAAAATTTAACATTCTGATCTATATAGGTAGTTTTAATGTAGTCAAAGAAAAATTGACTTGACTTTTTGCATTAGTGTTGGGACTACACGAAAAAGAGGGGAGTAGCTAGTTCTATTTATTCTATTTCCTTCCTCTTTTAACCTTCTCCTTTCTTCCTTAAACCTCATTGTCACTCATCTCAGAAATAAAAGTAGTGTTCTGAATTATATGGTACAATTAAATTATGGTATGAATGGACTCCTTTGGAATGCCTTCATTCCTTTGCCACAATTTGTAGCATTAGGCCCATGGGGAAGTATGTTCCAAGTTTCATTATGCCAACTTTCAATTCAATTTTCAGATAAATCTTGTATAAATTTTGGACTGCTTGCACTTTATTTTACAACATGTATGTTTAACATTTTTGGCTTGTTTAAAATTAGGTTTGTAAGATGATACAGGATGATCTACTATGGTTATTACAAATATTCTATGAATATCCTGAGACAGCAGTCTGAGTTCTCAACTACAGTGTTTCTCAAACTTAAGTGTTCATCAGAATTCTCTGGAGGGCTTAAAACAGAGATCAATGTGCCTCACCTTCATTTTCTGATTGAGTAGTTATAGAGTGAATTGTGAGAAGTGACATTCTCACAACTTTCCAAGTGCTGCTGATCCTGCTGTTCTAAGGACCACACTATGAGAAATGCTGCTCTATTACAAAAGTTGGGAAGAAATTGGTGAGCAATCACTGGTTGGTTAAAAACACGAATGAGTGAGAAGTTCTTTGTTCTAAGAAACAAAGAACGATACAGGACTGTTCAGAGCTATTGGAGATGGAGTTGCCCCTACTGTATGCATCCCTTTGACATGCAGATGAGTGGTTCTTTAAACCTATCCATTTAACACCTATCTGAACACTGAAAGAAGAGGGCCAAGGCAGTTGAAATGACTGAAGACTTCTATAGACAAGAGTATTTAACTGGAGCTTGGTCATAAATTCTGTGTATCCTTTGTATGTCTTCTCTTTTTAAATTATTGTTTAAATCCAATACAAGTAATGTTATATGACGTCTATATGTGTGTGTATTTAATGTCACGGATGAACAGGTGATATTACAGATGGTTAAATTCTTGGTTAAGCTATCTGCCCAAATTACACAACATGTTTTCCTTTGATGTTCTGCTTTGTCAGGACTGTAGCAGAGCTTCCCTCTGCCCCCAAACCCCTCAAGCACACTCTTAGTCACTAAAGGTAGATAACTATAGAATGTATATTTAACAAATTATAAATTCTTGAAAAGAAAGATCACCAGCCAGAATTATTCTAACTAATATTTTGCTGTCTACAACAGTATGCCAATTTTTTTCTTCATTAAATTGTCCTCTATTGAATTTGAATAGTTTGTAAGCTTGTACTTCTTGGAGCATATATTCTGTGTACTTTTAATACACTTTGATCAAATAAGTTTGGGGCACATGGGTTAAAGAAAAGTTAACAAATTTCTTAATTCATTTAGGAGAAAGGCTTATTAAGTACATAATAGAAAATTCAAAAGGCTGAAGTTTTTCAAACTTGTGTTATCATGGAGTTTTTTTGAGAATTTTTTTTTGTGTGGATTATTGTTTCATGGAGCTTGATCTGGGAAATAGAAAGTAGAAAGTCTAAGTGTGTGTGGATGAAAACATATCAACCCAGGGATCAACTGGTTTATCCCAGGTGACTTGTCTATCTGGTTTGAAACACCCTTGCCTTCTACACTACTTGATGTTTTCTCTAGAAGGCTATAAAGTCTTAGTCCCTGATGATAATCATCCTGGTTATAAGAGGGTGATCCTGATTTTTGTAAAAAAATAGCATATAGGGGCACCTGGGTGGCTCAGTGGATTGAGCCCCTGCCTTTGGCTCAAGTCATGATCTTAGGGTCCTGGGATTGAGCCCCACATCGGGCTCTCTGCTTGGCGGGGAGCCTGCTTCCCCCTCTCTCTCTGCCTGCATCTCTGCCTACTTGTGATCTCTGTCTTTCTGTGAAATAAATGAATAAAATCTTTTAAAAAATAGCATATAGTTTCTGTAAAGATTTGAGAAAAATGTTCTAAAAATAATTGACAGAATATAGCCCAAATAAAAACTCACCTAAGTAACCTTCATCTAAACTGTTAGCATTGAAGTGTGTCCATTTATATTTTTTACACATATATACATGAACATATATGTGTGTAAATGCAAGGTATAATGCTATATATGTGTATTCTATATCACCAGGATAAAAGTGTTTCATATTTATGATATGTGATATATAAATAAGTTTGGTAAAACGTGTGAGTATAAACCTAACATGCATACTACTGTGTAATCATTTTATCCATCAGTGTGATAAAAACATACCCACCATTATATTTTCTTTGATAATACCTGTTTCAATAAAATGTAGGTGGCTTATTAGTCACCAAGGTGGGATCCAGAAAGGGGTACCCATTCCCCCAGAGTCTTTGAAATTATTATGCACTATATTGTGGGCAGAGTTGGAGGTGAGATCTCACATTTACTCATGAAAAGATGTTTTTCATAAAATGTGTCTCATAAATGTGGTTTCTACCCTGACTTGGTTATGTAATTATGCAAATCATTTAAATCTTGTTAAAGTTTGTTGCTGTTTCTAAAGGACAGACAGGGACTGGATTGATTCCTGGTCAGTCAGAAATACATATAGAAGAAAATATTTAAGTAGAAGACTGTGCAAAATGAAACTTCACTCAATAAGAAGAAGGAATATGGACCATCCTGGGAATGTGACCTCAGAAAGACAGGGGAATCCAAAGAGACTTGGCAGGCCAGAAAGAAATGGCATGATGTATTCAGAACACTAAATGACAAAAATATGCAGATATGCAGCCAAGAATACTATATCCAGTTAGGATATAGTATTAGTATTAGTATTATAGCTTGAAGGAAAATAAAAAGCTTCCAGGACAAACAAAAACTAAAAGAATTTGCAAACACCAAACCAGCCCTACAGGAAATATTGAAAGTGATCATATAAGCAAAGAGAAAGCCTAAAAGTAGTAGATCAGAAAGGAACAGAGACAATATACAGTAACAGTCACCTTATAGGCAATCCAATTACACTAAATTCACATCTTTCAATAGTTACCCTGAAAGTAAATGGGCTAAATGCCCCAATGAAAAGACAGAAGGTATCAGAATGGATGAAACAAACAAACAAAAAACCCCATCAATATGCTCCTATAAGAAATTCATTTTAGACCCAAAGACACATCCAGATTAAAGTGAGGAGGTAGAAAATAATTTACCATGCTAATAGACATCAAAAGAAAGCTGGGGTGGCAATCCTTATATCAGATAAATTAGATATTAAATCAAAGACTATAATAAGAGATGAGGAAGGGCACTTAAAGGGTCTGTCCAAAAAGAAGATCTAACAATTTTAAATATCTATACCCCTCACATGGGAGCAGCCAACTATATAAACCAATTAACGAAATCAAAGAAACACATTGACAATAATACAATAATAGTTGGGGAGAATAACACCCCTGTCACTGAAATAGACAGATCATCCAAGCAAAAGATCAACAAGAAAGTAAAGGCTTTAAATGACACACTGGACCAGATGGACATCATAGATATATTCAGAATATTCCATCCCAAAGCAGCAGAACACACGTTCTTCTCTAGTGCACATGGAACATTCTCCAGAATAGATCACATCCTGGGTCACAAATCAGGTCTCAACCAGTACCAAAAGATTGGGATCATTCCCTGTATATTGTCAGACCACAAAGCTCTGATGATAGAACTCAAACACAAGAGGAAAGTTGGAAAGAACTCAAATACATGGAGGCTAAAGAGCATCCTACTAAAGAATGAATGGTTCAACCAGGAAATTAAAGAAGAGTTGAAAAAATTCATGGAAACAAATGAAAATGAAAACACAACTATTCAAAATTTGGGACACAGCAAAGGCAGTGCTGAGAGCAAAGTATATAGCAATACAAGTGTTTCTCAAGAAACAAGAAAGGTCTCAAGTACACAACCTAACCCTACACCTAAAGGATCTGGAGAAAGAATAGCAAAGAAAGCCTAAACCCAGCAGGAGAAGAGAAATAATAAAAAATCAGAGCAGAAATCAATGAAATAGAAACCAAAAGAACAGTAGAACAAATCAATGAAACTAGGAGCTGGTTCTTTGAAAGAATTAATAAGATTGATAAACCCCAGGTGAGACTTATCAAAAAGAAAAGAGAAAGGATCCAAATTAATAAAGTCATGAATGAAAGAGGAGAGAAACAACCAACACCAATGAACTGCAAACAATTATGAGACCATTATGAGCAGCTATACGCCAGCAAATTGGACAATCTGGAAGAAATGGATGCATTTCTAGAGACATATAAACTACCAAAACTGAACCAGGAAGAAGTAGAAAACCTGAACAGACCCATAACCAGTAAGGAGATTGAAGTAGTCATCAAAAATCTTCCAAAAAACAAGAGCCCAGGGCCAGATGGCTTCCCAGAGGAATTCTACCAAACATTTAAAGAATTAATAGCTATTTTCATATAACTGTTCCAAAACATAGAAATGGAAAGGAAACTTCCAAACTCATTTTATGAGGCCAGCATTACCTTGATATCCAAACCAGAGAAAGACCCCACCAAAAAGGAGAATTACAGACCAATATCCTTGATGAACATGGATGCAAAAATTCTCACCAAAATACTAGCCAATAGGATCCAACAGTACACTAAAAGGATTATTCACCATGACCAAGTGGGATTTATTCCTGGGCTCCAAGGGTGGTTCAACATCTGCAAATCAATCAATGTGATAGAATACATTAATAAAAGAAAGAACAAGAAACGTATGATACTCAATAGATGCTGAAAAAGCATTTGACTAAGTACAGCATCCTTTTCTTTTTTTTTTTAAGATTTTTATTTATTTTATAGAGAGAGATCACAAGTAGGCAGAGAGGCAGGCAGAGAGAGAAGGGGGGAAGCAGGCTCCTCGCTGAGCAAAGAGCCTGATGTGGGGCTCGAACCCAGGACCCTGAGATCATGACCCGAGCTGAAGGCAGACACCCAACCCACTGAGCCACCCAGGCGCCCCCGGCATCCTTTTCTTGATCAAAACTCTTAAAAGTGTTGGGATAGAGGGTCATACCTCATTATCATCAAAGCCATCTATGAAAAACCCACAGTGACTATCATTCTCAATGGGGAAAAACTGAGAGCTTTTCTCCTAAGGTCAGGAACATGGCAGGGCTGTCCACTATCACCATAGCTATTCAATGTAATACTGCAAGTCCTAGCCTCAGCAATCAGACAAGAAGAAGAAATAAAAGACATCCTAATCAGCAAAGAAGAAGTCAAACTCTCACTTTTTGCAGATGATATGATAATTTATGTGGAAAACCCAAAGACTCCACTCCAAAACTGCTAGACCTCATACAGGAATTCAGTAGTGTCAGGATATAAAATCAATGCACAGAAATCACTTGCATTTCTATACACCAACAGCAAGGGAGAAGAAAGAGAAATTAAGGAGTCGATCCCATTTACAACTGCACCCAAAACCATAAGATACATAGGAATAAACCTAACCAAAGATGCAAAAGATTCTGTACTCAGAAAACTATAAAGTACTCATGAAAGAGATTCAGGAAGACACAAAGAAATGGAAAA
Source organism: Lontra canadensis (assembly GCF_010015895.1). Classification (NCBI taxonomy): domain Eukaryota; kingdom Metazoa; phylum Chordata; class Mammalia; order Carnivora; family Mustelidae; genus Lontra; species Lontra canadensis. The sequence goes on along the minus strand of NW_022631080.1, from coordinate 2,967,972 downwards.
ACGTTCCATGCTCATGGATTGGAAGAACAAACATTGTGAAAATGTTTATGCTACCTAAAGCAATCTACATGTTTAATGCAATTCCTATCAAAATACCATAAATCTTTTTCAAAGAAATGGAACAAATAGTCCTAAAATTTATATGGAACCAGAAAGGACCTTGAATAGCCAGAGGAATGTTGAAAAAGGAAGCCAAAGTTGGGTGTATCGCAATTCCAGACTTCAAGCTTCAAAGCTGTCATCAACAAGACAGTATGGTACTGGCACAAAAACAGACACATAGGTCAATGGAACAGAAGAGAGAGCCCAGAACTAGACCCTCAACTCTATGATCAACTAATCTTTGACAAAGCAGGAAAGAATGTCCAATGGAAAAAATACAGTCTCTTCAACAAATGGTGTTGGGAAAATTGGACAGCCACATGCAGACAAATGAAACTGGATCATTTCCTTACACCACACACAAAAATAGACTCCAAGTGGATGAAAGACCTCAATATGAGACAGGAATCCATCCAAATCCTTGAGGAGAACACAGGCAGCAACCTCTTTGACCTCTGTGTAGCAACTTCTTCCTAGAAACATTGCCCAAGTCAAGGGAAGCAAGGGCAAAAATGAACTACTGGGACTTCATCAGGATAAAAAGCTTTTGCCCAACAATGGAAATAGTCAACAAAACCAACAGACAACTAACAGAATGGGAGAAGATATTTGCAAATGACATATCAGATAAAGGGCTAGTACCCAAAATCTGTAAAGAACTTAGCAAACTCAACACCCAAAGAACAAATAATCCAATCAAGAAATGGGCAGAGGATATGAACAGATATTTCTGCAAAGAAGACATCCAGATGGCAAACAGACATGTGAAAAGTGCTCCACATCACTCAGCATCAGGGAAATACAAATCAAAACCACAATGAGATACCACTTCACGCCAGTCAGAATGGATAAAATTAACAAGTCAGGAAATGACAGATGTTGGCGAAGATGTGGAGAAAGGGGTACCCTCCTACACTGTTGGTGGGAATGCAAGCTGGTGCAACCACTCTGGAAAACATAATGAAGATTCCTCAGAAAGTTGGAAATAGAGCTACCCTATGACACAGTAACCACACTACTGGGTATTTATCCTAAAGATACAAATGTAGTAATCCGAAGGGGCATGTGCACTCGAATGTTTATAGCAACAATGTCCATAATAGCCAAATTATGGAAAGAACCTAGATGTCCATCAACAGATGAATGGATAAAGAAGTTTTATATATATATATATATATATATATATATATATATATATA
>NW_022631080.1:2928847-2966571 GCF_010015895.1 Lontra canadensis | reverse complement strand
ACACACACACACACACACACACACACACACACACGATGGAATACTATGCAGCCATCAGAAGAAATGAAATCTTGCCAGTTGCAATGACATGGATGGAACTAGAGGGTATTATGCTGAGTGAAATAAGTCAATCAGAGAAAGACAATTTTCATATGATCTCTCTGATATGAGGAATTTGAGAGGCAAAGTAGGGGGTTTCAGTGGTAGGGAAGGAAAAAAAAAGAAACAAGATAGGACTGGGAGGGAGACCAAGCATAAGAGTCCCTTAATCTCACGAAACAAACTGTGAGTTGCCCCGGGGATTGGGAAATGGAGAGAGTGGTTGTGTTATGGACATTGGGAAGGGTATGTGCTATGGTGAGTGTTGTGAAATGCGTAAGCCTGACGATTCACAGACCTGTACCCCTGGAGCAAATAACACATTATCTGTTAATATAATGATTTTAAAAATAAACATTTTTTTCTTAGTTGGTGGGTATAAAGGACCACCTTGTTAATTTTATTTGCATGGTCCTAATAAAGAAATTGAGTACCCCCCCCAAAAAAAAGAAAAAGAAAAAATAAAGACTGAGGAGAAAGTGAATGCTGCTCTATGTGAAACAAGGGTATTGAACTGGAATAAGCACTGAGGATGTAGATGCAGTAGTATGTGAGTAGTATGTGAGGTGAACTGAGAGAACTCAGTATGGAAATGGCACTATAGTGTTGGTTAAGTGATTGGAACTGGAGGGCATTTTGATCATTCCATACATTTTTTTAAGATTTTATTTATTTGTCATAGCACAGGAGGGGGAACAGCAGGCAGAGGGAGAGGGAGAAGCAGACTCCCTGAGCAGGCAGCTCCATGCAAGCCTCAATCCAAGGACTCTGGGACCACAACCCAAAAGCATTTTCCCAAAAACCAAGCCACCAGGTATCCCCATTCCATACATTTTAATAAGAAAGCAATATGAATTTGAGAATTGACCTGTAAATGTAAAAATAAAACAAAGTCCATAGTTTTAATAGATACCTTGCTCCTGATAATATAATTATGTTAAATCTATTCTCCTGTCTATGTATTATGAGAGATTTATTTTAAAATTAAGAAGCAGGCTTCACAGTGTTTGTCATGGCCTAAGTCATATATAATGTAAAATACATTATTAGTTAGCCTATATTAATCACCATAAAATCTCTAAATGCATGTTCTCATTTATACATGGCAAATTAGATTATATAACTAACTATAGGTTTGGGAATAGCCTGGTTTTGAATCACAAATGGAACTCTCTTATGAAAAACATTTCCAAAATGAATGCCATGAAAAAATACATTATTAATTATAGCTAGTCAAATGTGAGAAGTTTTTTTTTATAGAAATATGTATTTTCGCATAGTATTCCATTGTATGTGTGTGTGTGTGTATATATCACATCTTCTATTTTTATTTTAAGATTTTATTTTATTAGGAGAGAGAGAGAGCACCAGCAGGGGGAGCAGCAGAGAGAGGAAAAGCAGGCTCCCCACAGATCAGGAAGCCTGATGTGGAACTTGATCCCAGGACTCCAGGATCATGACCTGAGCTGAAGGCATATGCTTAACTGACTGAGCCACCCAGAGGCCCCAAAATACATGTTTGGTGAAAGAGTAGCTGTTCTCTAACACTTTAAGTCCATTACAGTTTGGTTCAGATTAATGGTCATATTACAGATGCTTTAAAGATTTGGATTAAAATTCTAGTTATAAAACAATTTAATCACTGAATCAAAACAGGGCCAATTTAAAAATAATGGTCATTTGAACATATAAAGTTTAAAAGTAATTAAAAATCTATACCTTGTACAGATGTAGTGAAAAGAAGGGCCATCTGTACCCCAGTGTTTATAGCAGCAATGGCCACGGTCGCCAAACTGTGGAAAGAACCAAGATGCCCTTCAACGGACGAATGGATAAGGAAGATGTGGTCCATATACACAATGGAGTATTATGCCTCCATCAGAAAGGATGAATACCCAACTTTTGTAGCAACATGGACGGGACTGGAAGAGATTATGCTGAGTGAAATAAGTCAAGCAGAGAGATTCAATTATCATATGGTTTCAGTTATTTGTGGAGCATAACAAATAACATGGAGGACAAGGGGAGATGGAGAGGAGAAGGGAGTTGAGGGAAACTGGAAGGGGAGGTGAACCATGAGAGACTGGACTCTGAAAAACAACCTGAGGGTCTTGAAGGGGCAGGGGGTGGGAGGTTGGGGGAACCAGGTGGTGGGTATTAGGGAGGGCACATATTGCATGGAGCACTGGGTGTGGTGCAAAAACAATGAATACTGTTACGCTGAAAAGAAATAAAAAATCTATATCTTGGATGTAGATACAGAGATAACGCAGGGTATATTAAATACATAGAATAAACCATGCTTTTATTGTGTGTTTTCTTCCCATTTCTAAGGACCAGAACTTAAATATAACTGCTATTTGGTAGTAGTACTTATTTTTTTCAGAAAAAAATAAATCAGTGTTTCTAATTCACTCTCTTGCCATTTCCCTAATTATTCATCCCTTCTAATATTAGACAATAGTTACATTAAAACCAGTGAAGAAATTGCTTTCAAGATGTCCACCGAGTTTTCTGAGAACTGGAACAGAACTCTCATTTTTAATTAAACCAGATTAGTCTGTGAAAATCATAAGTACTGATAGCTACAATTTTACCAGTATTCATGGAATACATAACAAAATAAATACATAATAGTAGGACTACTGTTTGAAATACTCCCTTAAATGACATTGCTATCAATTCAGTGAATGTTTATTCTTGGCAATTAACTGCAATTGTAGATTTTTTTTTCTTTTAGCAGGGCAATGTGTTTTTTATAGATGAATAAAGATGCTCATCTGTTTTGTTTTCACTTAGGTCTGGAAGGTGAGCAGTAAGTTGTAGGCTTACTTAAATAACCTGCTCATACTATTACATGCTTATATCAATCATATGGTGAGACTTGATTTGCTGAATAGGCTGATTAAACCCCAGTGATATCAATTAACTAGGGAATTTTGAACTTTCCCTTCTTGTCCCCACCAACTCCCCACAAAGAAATGCTGCTTCCTGTACATCCCTTAAATAAACAAAACAAAACAAAAACAAAAACATAAAATAAAAAATAAACAAAACAAAAACAAAAATAACCTATTGTATCTTATCATTAGTTCTGAAATGTTACTTCCATATTCCTGCTTTTCCATGGTTTACCTTATCTTACTTCTTTCACTTACTTTTTACTCTTTTAAGCCTACTCTAAAATACTCATAGAGGTTTTTTTTTTTTTTATTTCTTGGTGGAATTTAATTTGAGTTCAGAGGTCATGTATAGAGGAACAGAATGGCATGGCATTAAAGCCAGAATAACACTGAGGTTTCATTACATACTGCTTTATAACCTCAATATATAGGGCACCTACTGAACATTCATAGTATGCCTCTTAGCAAACAGAGACAAGCATTCCCAAGGTGATGCATAAGCAATTCCAAACTAGGAATCGGGAAATCTGGCAGATCTGTGTTCTGATTTGGTTCTGCTGTTGAAATAACTGATTATTAGCTAATATCAGAACCATGCCATTCTCATCTCTAAATGAGTTTATGGTATGCCTAAAAATGAAAGAAAATCTTTGGGAGCCTGGATGTGATAGGTGTGGGCAAAGGAAATGGGAAATATATATGTTTCACCTATTACATTTTTGAGTTTTCATTCTGAGGGAAGAAATGCTAACTATGAAGGGATTCAGGAAATACCATCTATTTTGTGCAAAACGAACTCCATGTGCCAGATGCTGTGGTGTTTTGTCAGGGTCTCCGTTTTCTAGAAGGATGTTTTACCCAAACTGAGGAACTGCTGTTGGTAGACAGCCCTCAGCTGTCAACTTCATTCAGGGACTGCCTCAGTTGCAGAGAAGTACCTTGGGTCCTGCTACTCTTCAGGGTTGACCTCTTTCAGAGACTGATCTGTGAGGGCATAAAGAAGTGTTTTTGTGTCAGACGTATTTGAGAAGAGTCTGTAAAGTGATTCTAGCTCCAGGGTGTTCTGTAGGGTTGGCAGAAGCTGCCCTTGGGCTCATAGTGTAGAGAGTTTTTCTCTGCACGCTCCTGCTTCTTCCCTCTTCTCTCTGTAGGTGTGGAACCCAAGTGCCCTCCTGAGTACACAACCTAAACTGCTTTTCACAATTGGATTCCTGGTGACCCCCTCTCCAATAATAAAAATAGATAACTCAATCAGCTTTCTATTCCAAAATTGATTAACTTTAGGCCTGAGACAAAAACTAGTAAGTCAACTTCACAGAAAAGTTGAATCCTTTGTTTTGTACCAGACCAGTCCATTTTTGCCATCAGACACATCATTATTAAGACACAGATGAAATGATAAAGTGGGATGGTGTGATCTTATAATGTACATGGTTATTACCAGTTACATTTCCTCATTGACCCAGGATTGACCCTTGCCTACTAAAATTTTTTTTACTGAACATTTCTTAGACTGAGAGGTTTTTGTCATCAAGAAACACTGTATATAGAACACACATCACTCTGTATAGGGACTTACTAACTTCCTCCCTTTCAGTTCTTTCCCATCCTATCTCTCAAAGCATTCATTTGTTTCATTATGCACCACTATCTTTAAAATTTTTTAAGTAGTGGAAGATCTGCATTTTAATTATGTATAATCTACTTTTAAAGTCAGTTGAAAAATTTTCTAGGATGAAACATCTGTAATATCCAAAGGTGTCTGGCCTAGGGCAGAAAGAGTGGGAGTGCACATCTGTATTATTGCCATCATCAGAAAATGAAGTCCTATTGAAAACATGTTCATAATGTGCTCTATGCTCTAGGAAGCAAAAGATTATATCCTGGAAAACTACAGCATTACTTATAGGCAATAAAAGTTTCATGACAGCCCAGACCTGAGATATTAAGCATATGCTCAGACATCTTAAAATGTTATTACTGATTAATCTATAGTTATAAATAACTTTCATTGGCCCTGCTTGCCTAAATAAATATGGTAATTTATGGTTTGTGTTATTTCATACAATTATGGCCCTCTGCCTTTTGTCTAAAAGTAAAGATACTGTTCTCTGTCATATAATTTTACAATAATGAATATTAAAGTGATAGGATGAAGAAAGTGTCCAGAAGTAGAAATATCACTGCAAAACAAAAAAGGTATCCATCTTTAAATGTTAATCCTAATTGCTAAATATTATATGACATAAAAAGTTAACATATTTCTTAAATCCTATTAAGTAAATTGACACTAAAAGGTAAAATCCAGCTTTTAAACAATTGAAATACATTTTCATTATTTAGACAAATCTCAAAGTTAATGTTAGACAAAAGCCTGCCATCAAAAAATGATGAATAAGGTAGGGGTAACAGTAAAAACTCATAATGAGAGCAAGAATAAAAATCAAGAAAAGAATTATGGAGTTTGTTTCATTAAAAAAATTACTTACAGGGTGCTGAGTGACTCAGTCACTTATGCTTCCAACTCTTGATTATGGCTTAGGTCATGATCTAGGGATTGAGATCCAGTCCTGCATCAGGCTCCACATAGGGTATGGGGCCTGCTTAAGGGTCCTTTGCTCCTTCTTCCTCTGACTGTACCCTCTTCCTCTCTAAGAAAAAAAAATTAAGTTAAATTGTATTTGATCGCATGGCCAGTAAACATTGAAAAGACATGTGCCAACTACAAAAGATGGTAGATGTAGGGAGGTTTTCTGAAGACTTTTTAAATAAGAAACATAAATATGAGTAATTGAATTTTTGTTTATTCAATCAAATACAATGCACTTATTTTTTTAAGATTTCATTTATTTACTTGTCAGAGAAAGAAAGAGTGTGCATGCACAAGCAGGGGGAAGGGCAGGCAGAAGGAGAAACAGAGCCATCCAGGGGTCCCTACAATGCACTTATAAAAGCAAGTGGTAAATTTCTGAATACACTGTCAAAATTGGTGAAGAATCAACATGCGATATGTGTATGTAAAGAAAGCAATACCAAGTGTGTATGTGGGAGAGATTGTCTAGAAGTAATCATGGATAATGTACAGGTACTGAGGTTAAGAGTGCTACAGTACTGTTTTCTGTGGTCTATACATTGTTTCAGTTTTCAAAGAAATATTGACTATAATGCTATCATTAAGAAACTGTAAAAATTTTATTCTTCAAATTTAACTTCTTTTCTTCTAAAGCCATGCACTTTGTAATGAAGGTAAAGCCATGTCAAGAGCTTACCCCTTTGAGTGGAAGCCCACCTTTAGGTCTGGCCTTAAACTCTAATGAGGAAAGAATGTACCCACATGTTCTCTAATGAGTGACAAAGAATTCTCAGTAGTGTTTTCATGTGAGGATCAGATTTTTAACCGGCAGTTCTCCAGGATTTTTTTTTCCTGAGCCTTACATCATGAGGGCATAACCTTGACACAGTACTGCAAAAAGAAAAAAAAAATAGATCAGACTTATAAAATAGATATAAATTTAAACTATAAATCAATAAGCAAATTTTCAAGTAATAACACCATAACCAATTGTGATTTGGAAGACAAGGATAGCCCAAAAGTAGGAAACATACTCATGTAATTTATCATGTCAATAGATGATAAAAGACAGACACAGCAGGGAGGGCACAGAATCAGAGGCCAAGCATTAGAGCTTAAGGCCAGAGCCCTGGGGTTGGAAACCTGGCTTTTCCTGATACTGAATTTTATCTTTTTTTTTTTTTTTTAACATACAATGTATAATTTGGTTCAGAGGTACAGGTCTAGAACTCATCACACTTATACAATTCACATTGTTCACCATAGCACATATCCTCCCCAGTGTCCATCACCCAGCCACCACATCCCTCCTATCCCTATCCACTCCAACAACCCTCAGTATGTTTGCTGAGATTCAGAGTTTTTATGATTTGTCACCCTCTCTAGTTTCATCTTGTTTCATTTTTCCCTCACTTCCCCTATGAGACACTGTCTTATTTCTCAAATTCCTCATATCAGTGAAATCATATGATACTTGTCTTTCTCTGATTGACTTATTTCGCTTAGCATAATACCCCTTAGTTCCATCCACGTCATTGCAAATGGCAAGATTTTGGTTTTTTGATGGCTGCATAGTATTCCATTGTGTGTGTATGTATGTATGTGTATACCACTTCTTCTTTATCCATTCATCTGTTGATGGACATCTAGGCTCTTTCCATAGTTTGGCTATTGTGGAAATTACTGCTATAAACATCCGGGTGCATGTGCTCTTTCTTATTACTCCATTTATATCTTTAGGGTAAATACCCAGTAATGCAATTGGTGGGTCATAGGGTAGCTCTATTTTCAACTTTTTGAGGAAACTCCATGCTCTTTTCCAGAGTGCCTATAGCTTGGATTCCCACCAAAGGAGGGTTCCCCTTTTGCCACATCCTCAGCAACACCTGTCATTTCCTGACAGGTTAATTTTAGCCATTCTGACTGGTGTGAGGTAGTATCTAGTTGTGGTTTTGACTTGTATTTCCCTGATGCCGAGTGGTGTTGAGCACTTTTTCATGTGTCTGTTGGCCATCTGGATGTCTTCTTTGCAGAAATGTCTGTTCATGTCTTCTGCCCATTTCTTGATTGGATTATTTGTTCTTTGGATGTTGAGTATGATAAGTTCTTTATAGATTTTGGATACTAGCCCTTTATCTGACGTAATTTGCGAATATCTTCTCCCATTCTGTCAGTTGTGTTTTGGTTTTGTTGACTATTTCCATTGCTGTGCAAAAGCTTTTTATACTGAAGTCCCAATAGTTCATTTTTGCCCTTGTTTCCCTTGCCTTTAGCAATGTTTCTGGGAAGAAGTTGCTGCGGCTGAGGTCGAAGAGGTTGCTGCCTGTGTTCTCCTCAAGGATTTGGATGGATTCCTGTCTCACATTGAGGTCTTTCATCCATTTTGAATCTTTTTTTGTGTATGGTAAAAGGAAATGGTCCAGTTTCATTTGTCTGCATGTGACTGTCCAATTTTCTCAACACCATTTGTTGAAGAGACTGTATTTTTTCCATTGGACATTCTTTCCTGCTTTGCCAAATATCAGTTGACCATAGGGTTGGGGGTCCATTTCTGGGCTCTCTATTCTGTTCCCTTGATCTATATTTCTGTTTTTTTTTTTTTTTTTTTGCCAGTACCATACTGTCTGATGATTATAGCTTTGTAATAGAGCTTGGAGTCTGGAATGGTGATACCACCAACTTTGGTTTTCTTTTTCAACATTCCTCTGGCTATATGGGGTCTTTTTTGGTTCCATATAAATTTTAGGGGTTTTGTTCCTTTTTTTTTTTTTTTTTAAAGAGTTGATGGTATTTCTATAGGGATAGCATTAACTGTGTAGATTACTCCCGGTAGCATAGACACTTTCACAATATTTGTTCTTCCAATCCATGAGCATGGAATGATTTTCCATTTCTTTGTGTCTTCCTCATTGTCTTTCCTGAGTACACCATTGTTTTCTGAGTACAGATTCTTTGCCTCTTTGGTTAGATTTATTCCCAGGTATCTTATGGTTTTTGGGTTCAGTTGTAAATTGGATGAACTCCTTAATTTCTCTTTTTTCTGTCTTGGTCGTATATAGAAATGCAGGTGGTTTCTGTGCATTGATCTTAGATCTTTTCACTTACTGAATTCCTGTATGAGGTCTAGCAGTTTTGGAGTGGAGTCTTTGGGTTTTCCACATAAAGTATCATATCATCTGCAAAGAGTGGGAGTTTGACTTCTTCTTTGCTGATTAGGATGTCTTTTATTTCTTCTTCTTGTCTGATTGCTGAGGCTAGGACTTGCAGTATTATGTTGAATAGCTATGGTGATAGTGGACAGCCATGCCATGTTCCTGACTTTAGGAGAAAAGCTCTCATTTTTTTGCCATTGCGAATGATATTCGCTGTGGGTTTTTCATAGATGGCTTTGATGATATTGAGGTATGTGCCCTCTATCCCTACACTTTGAAGAGTTTTGATCAAGAAAGGATGCTGTACTTTGTCAAATGCTATTTCAGCATCTACTGAGAGTATCATATGGTTCTTGTTCTTTCTTTTATTAATGTACTGTATCACATTGATTGATTTGCAGATGTTGAACCATTCTTGGAGCCCAGGAATAAATCCCACTTGGTCGTAGTAAATAATACTTTTAATATAATGTTAGATCCTATTGGCTAGTATTTTGGTGAGAATTTTTGCATACACGTTCTTCAGGGATTTTAGTCTATAAATATCCTTTTTAATGGGGTCATTGGTTTTGGGATCAAGGTAATGCTGTCCTCATAAAATGAGTTTGGATGTTTCCCTTCCATTTCTATTTTTTTGGAATAGTCTCAGGAGAAAAGGTATTAATTCTTCTTTAAATGTTTAGTAGAATTCCCCCTGGGAAACCATCTGGCCCTAGACTCTAGTTTGTTGGGAGATTTTTGCTGATTGCTTCAATTTCCTTATTGATTATAGGTCTGTTCAGGTTTTCTATTTCTTCCTGGTTCAGTTGTGGTAGTTTATATGTCTCTAGAACTGCATCCATTTCTTCCAGATTGCCAACTTGGTTGCATATAGTTGTTCATAATATGTTTTTATAATAGTTTGTATTTCTTTGGTATTGGTTGTGATCTCTCCTTTTTCATGATTTTATTAATTTGGGTCATTTTGCTTTTCTTTTTGATAAGTGTCACCAGGGTTTTATCAGTCTTATTAATTCTTTCAGAGGACAGCTCTTAGTTTTGTTGATCTGTTCTACTGTTCTTTTGATTTCTATTTCATTGAATTCTGCTCTGATCTTTACGATTTCTCTTCTTCTGCTGGGTTAGGCTTTCTTTGCTGTTCTTTCTCCAGTTCCTTTATGTGTGGGGATGGTTGTGTATTTGAGACCTCTCTTGTTTCTTGAGAAAGGCTTATATTGCTATATACTTTCTTCTCAGGACTGCCTTTGCTGTGTCCAGATTTCAAATGGTTGTGTTTTCATTTTCATTTGTTCCCATGAATTTTTCAATTCTTTTTTTAATTTCCTGGTTGACCCATTAGTTCTTTAGTAGGATGCTCTTTATCCTGATGTATTTGAATTCTTTCCAACTTTCCTCTTGTGATTGAGTTCTAATTTCAAAGTATTTTGATCTAAAAATATGCAGGGAATGATCCCAGTCTTTTGGTACTGGTTGAGACCTGATTTGTGGCCCAGGATGTGATATATTCTGGAGAATGTTCCATGTACACTAGAGAAGAATGTGTATTCTGTTGCTTTGGGATGGAATGTTCTGAATATTTCTGTGATATCCATCTGATCCAGTGTGTCATTTAAAGCCTTTATTTCCTCGTTGTTCTTCTGCTTAGATGATTTGTCCCTTTCAGTGAGTGGGGTATTAAAAGTCCCCTACAATGATTGTATTATTGTTTGTGTGTTTCTTTGATTTTGTTGTTAATTGGCTTATATATAATTGCCTGCTCCCATGTTAGGTGCATAGATATTTAAAATTGTTAGATCTCCTTGTTGGACAGACCCTTTAATTATGTTATAGTGTCCTCTTCATCTCTTATTATAGTCTTTGGATTAAAATCTAATTTATCTTATATAAGGTTTGCCATCCCAGCTTTCTTTTGATGTCCATTAACATGGTAAATTGTTTTCCATCCCCTCGCTTTAAATCTGGAGGTGTCTTTCAGTCTAAAATGAGTCTTTTGCAGACAGCATACTAATGGGTGTTGTTTTTTACCTAGTCTAATACACTTTGTCTTTTGATTGGAGCATTTAGCCCATTTACATTCAGGGTAACTATTGAAAGATATGAATTTAGCACCATTGTATTGCCTATAAGGTGACTCTTACTGTATATTGTCTCTGTTCCTTTCTGTTCTATGTTACTTTTAGGCTCTCTCTTTGCTGATCTGTTCTATTTCCTGTAGGGCTGGTTTGGTGTTTGCAAATTCTTTTACTTTTTGTTTGTCCTGGAAGCTTTTTATCTCTCCTTCTCTTTTCAGTGACAGCCTAGCTGGATATAGTATTCTTGGCTGGATATTTTTCTTGTTTCATGCTCTGAATATATCATGCCAGTCCTTTCTGGCCTGCCAGGTCTCTGTGGATAGTTCTTCTGCAAATCTAATATTTCTACCATTGTATATTACAGACCTCATGTCCTTAGCTGCTTTCAGGATTTTGTCTTTGTCTCTGAGACTTGTAAGTTTTACTATTAAATGACAGGTGTGGATCTTTTTTTTTTTTTTTTTTTTTTTTTTTTTTACTGATTTTGAGGGAGTTCTCTGTGCTTCCTGGATTTTGATGCCTGATTCCTTCCCCAAATTAGGAAAGTTCTCTGCTATAATTTGCTCCAGTATACCTTCTGCCCCTCTATCTCTTTCTTCTTCTTCTGGGATCCCGGTTATTCTAATATTGTTTCATCTTTTGGCATCTCTTATCTCTCAGTTTCTCCCCTTATGGTCCAGTAATTGTTTATCTCACTTTTTCTCAGCTTCTTTATTCTCCATCATTTGGTTTTCTATATCACTAATTCTCTCTTCTGCCTTATTTATCCTAACAGTTAGAGCTCCCATTTTTGATTGCACCTCATTAATAGCCTTTTTGTTTTTGACTTGGTTAGATTTTAGTTCTTTTATTTTTCCAGGTTTTTATTTCTCCAGAAAGGGATTCTCTAGTATCTTCTATGCTTTCTTTAACCCAGCTACCATCTTTATAATCATCATTCTGAACTCTAGTTCTGACATCTTACTAATATCCATATGGATTAGGTCCCTAGCTGACAGTACTGCCTCTTGTTCTTTTTATTTTTTCCCCCTGAGGTAAGTTTTCCACCTTGTCATTTTTTTTTTCCAGAGAAGAATAGATGAATGAGAGAACAAATGTTACAAGGGTAACACTGACCACAGAAAAATGTATGCTAACAAAATCAGAAGAGACTGAAAACTGGGGGAGGAGAAGAAAGGAAAAAAATATGATTGGACTGGTGAGTAGAGCAGAGCGACACACTTGATTATGGGTTTATTTTGTTCTGTTAGAAGAAATTGCCTCCCAAAATTTTAAAGAAAGGAAAACTTATATACATACAAAAATAAGGGTAAACACAGTGAAGTGATGGAATATGACTGTAAAGATGAAAATTGAAACAGATTTTTAAAAAGGAATTGATAAGAATTTGGTTTAAAAAAAGAAGTAGAGAATGTGATCAGGCTAGAGACTAAAACAAAGCCATACATTAGAATTAGGGTATATTTTGGTCTGTTAGAAGAAACTGTATCCCAAAATTTTAAAGAAAGAAAAACTTCTATCTATATAAAAAAAGTTAAATACAATGAAAGGTTAGAATATTGGCTATAATGATGAAAATTTAAAAAAGATTTTTAAAAAGGTACTCTAAGATAAAATAGTTAAAATAGTTTAAAATAGGAAAGAGAAAAAATTAAAAAAAAAAGAAAAAAATAAAATTTTAAATATTTAACTTTGAAAGACTAAAGAATCATGGGGAAAAAGCCATGAATTCTATGTGCTGTATTTCCATAGCTCTGGAGTTTTGCATTTCTCATTGATTGGTAAACCTGGTTTTGGCTGGATGTTGTTGTTGATCATCTGGTGGCGGGTCCTGTTGCTGTGATTCTTAAATGTCATTGCCCGAGGTGGAATTGCATTGCCCTTGCTCGTGGCCAGGATAAGCAATCTGCTTGGGTTTGTTCTTGATAGCTTTTGTTTCCTAAATTCTTTCCATACTGCTTTGGAGGAAGAGAATGAAGATGGCGACCTCCCAATCTCTGACTGGTAGGAGCTGAGAGTTGAGGCCCCCCACTCCTCAGTGCACCCTCAGAGAAAAGCTGTCAATCCTTCCCATCTCCCTGGTCTCTGTCTTGATTCCAAGCTCACATAGCCTATGACCAAGCATTTCTATCTCTGGCACACGGCCCAAGTTGGAGTCTCCACACCCAGCAGATTCCTGAAGCATACTCCTATGCAACTCCCCCTGGAGGAGGAAGGAGGGGGTCTCTCTGGATCTGCCACCTGTGAGGTCCCTGCTTGAAGAACAGTGACCTGACTGTGCCAAGAGATCACAGTTTATGGCAACCACGAGCTGAGAGCCCACTTCTTGGCTCTGTCTCTGCTGCTGGCTTCTCCATTCTGATACCTGGGAACTCTCCCACACTCAGACACCCCTGGTCTTTTTGGGACACCAAAGGTCCTGGGACCACACTGTCCCCGTGAGTGTTCTGCCTCCCGCTTAGCCTCTGGAGTAATGTCCCTCAGTGGAGCCAACTTCTAAAAGTTCCAATTTTGTGCTCTGCTGCTCTACCCCTTGCCGGGAGCCACCCCTCCCCCCACAGTCTCTCTTCCTGTATATCACCTCAGATTCACTTCTCTGCATGTCCTACCTTCCAGAAAGTGGTTGCTTTTCTGTTCATATAATTGCTACTCTTCTTGTCTTAGATTTACTGTTGAGTTTGTAGGTGCTTAGAATGGTTTAAATATCTAGCTGAACTCCTGGGACCAGATGAAATTTAGGACTCCTATTCCTCTGCTATCTTGCTTCTCCCTCGATGCTGACTTTTATCAAGCAATCTGACTTCTGTCAGCTTCAGTTCTCTCACATGGAAGCTGCTGGATCCCCACCTGCTTGCCCCACAGGCAAGGGCTCAACCACACGGAAGCTCCAGATTTCTTCCTCAGAAGTCAGATGTTTCCACAGTGATCAGGGGATATCTGGCAGGTAGGAGTAGTCACACTGTAGTGCCTGGGTGCCTATTAAGGTTAATACTTTTTTTTATTTATCATGTTTTACAAGTCACTACTGGGTAAAGAAAATGTAGAGCATTGGAATTATATGTTAAGAGTAATTTATGATTATAGGGGTTTATGAACATTTTAGGAAAATCTTATTTCTTGTCCTCAGATCTAAAAGATTAATATTTACTATGAATTTGGAAATTCTCAACATGCAAGAACTCACAGAAATTATGTGGTGGATAGAGAGAGCAAAGTTGTAATTGTCAGACCTTGTGATAACCCTTTATACATATACCAGATAGCCTATGACTTGTGCTTCCGGTAAATACTGTTTCAGTCTTTGATACATAAAACTATTACATTAAACCATTGATTTTAAAAGATGAAATTTGATGCATGAGTTCTGATATTTACTTTTCTCTGGTTCTTGAACTTGCAGAGTTAGGGATATTTTGTGAGTAGGCTGAATTATGATAGAGTAGGGATGGTCACGTATTTTGATTCAAACACCTATATGCCCTCTATGCTCACCCTTGCTGTTCAGGTTGTCTTAAAATAACATGGGGGGTTTAAAATTAGTACTCCTGGTTTAGGCTGAGCGCTGGGGAGAGCAGATAATAAGTTATAATTTTTAGGAGCAAAAAATATTTCCACAGTTGCCTACAGTGGCAAAAGACTAGTTTTGGGAATGTGTGAGTCTGGCAGTAAAACAGAAATTTGTAACATGATGTATAGGCTTAGCCTTAAAAATAGTTGGAAAATGAAGTATACCTCTCTACCATCTTAGATTTCCTTTTAAGTTTCAGAAAATTTATATATTAGAAATAGTTATTTTTGATAATTTATAAAGGAAATCAAAACCGTTTGTGTGTAGCTGCAAAATGTCACCTCCTCATTCTGTACTATTTCAGTATGTGGCCTGTGTTGTCCAGAGAAAGGCAATGTATTAATTACAGGGTAACATTTAGGGTTTATTATGCAGACCAAATTATCCTGTTCCCGCTACCTAAAATATCCTGTGGCTTTTGTCCTTTTCCTTGTTAGCATAGGTTTCAGTGTTCTATGTATATTTGGGGGATCCATACAATGTGTTGATTAAGTTAGGTCTGATTTCCCTCATTCACTGATTCTTCTCCTTCAACAAGAAATGAAAACCATCCATTTAAACTGTGTATTTGGAATAACATCCCTTCTACTGCTGTTAGCATATTCCTGGTTAAAGTTCTGAGTATAATTGTGTTTATCAAAATCACTATGTCTGTTAATAAAAATTGGGTGATTTTTTTGTGGTATATCCTACAGATGGCTGTTAACTTTGTCTGAACCTTTACCTATATCACTTTAGGAAATAAGATGCCTGAAATAAGCATTTAAATATTATGATTATTCCCTCTCATGACATTATTCATAATATGTAACACAGAGCAGCAACCCCTCTGGGTGTTGAAAGATGAATGAATGAGCAAAACATTGTGAGGGCATATTTATATTTGCAGTGGAATATTATTCAGCCCTAAAAAGGAAGGAAATTCTGACACATGTTACAACATGGTTTAACTTTGAGGACCTTATGAGGTGAAATAAGCCAGTTACAAAGGTCAATACTATATTCTACTTCAGTGATGAACTTTGAGTAGTCAGAGTCCTAGAGAGGAAGTCAAATGGCGATGTTGTGGGGGCCTGGGAGAGGAGGGAATGGAGAACTCTTTAACGGGTATGGAGTTTTGGTTTCACAAAATGAAAAGAGCTCAGTATGAATGGACTTTATACCTGTGAACTGCACACTCATAAGTGGCTAAGAGAATAAACCTTAGGTAGGTTTTTGCACAACAAAAAGTCTGAAAATTATTATTGTAATACAGGGAAGCATTCTTTTTTCACCTCTCTGAAATTTTGCCCTTAAAAAAAAAAAAAGAACAGAAGTTCTTGAACTCAATGCTTTTTGAAGTAGCCATCTATTTTCTGGTGCTAATTGTCTAGATTTGAAAACAGCACAAATCTATCATGCAGTGATGAGGCCACATGAAAACTTATCATAGCACCATAAAGATCTGTTTAACACTCGGAGACTAAGAAGTGCCTCTTCTTGATGGCAGTATACACTTCTCATTTATGTGATAATATGAATGTTTAGAAAGCACCGAAGTAGGTCTCCTCTGAATTTGAGCTGTGCAGTGGGGGAGCTTCATTTGATTTGTTGAACTCGGATTTATCCTTGGAGGCAGCACAGCAGCTTTTGTAGGTACAAAATGGTCTTTGTATTGAAATGTGTGCCTGGAACACACTCCCATCTGTTTTCTGTAGTTTACACAAAGCATTAGTTCATTTCCAGGGGTTCAAAACTTCTAATTTGAAAGGTTAAATTCACACATAGAGAAGCCCAGTGGGACTAGAATCCCTATCTTAGAAGTCAGGTGTCCTTTCTCACTGTGAACGGGACTCGCTTCCATGCATTATCTGGCTGCAGAGCCATTACTCTGGCACTTCCTTTCTCTGTAAAACTTGTTCCCATCCTCGTCCTGATGTGATAGCACAAAGAGATGAGCAAGTCCTAGGACTGAAATGCAGACATCTGGAGCTGATGATAAGGAAACTCCTTGAACCTAGGAGTTGAGTGAATCTTTCTTTTTTTCCCGCTCTCTTTACACTTTCTAGCCTTCCTGAAATCTTCAGTATTAAAAATGACTCGTTATTTGGGGAAATGCCCGTGAGTCTGCTTCCTAGCTATAGGTTGGGTAATTACACTTCCCAAATGTTCTGTGATAAATTCCATTTTAATTGTTCATTCCCCCTGTCAGACCATCCATCTAGAAGTGGGGTTTGGAATAGGTTTCCTGTAGCCCAAAAGCTCCTTTGAAGCTTTATTTTTGTAAAGTCAGATCTTCACATATCTGAAAGCTTGCCACTTGTGTTTCTTTACAGCTAAGTATTAGTATAAATGTTTTATTATATTTTTTTGTGTTTATTACTTTAGAAAAAAGAAAGAAAGAAAACGACTTTAGAATAAAAGCTTTCTAGAGTCAAGGAAGCTATATCCCACTTTTCAGGAAATTTCCTGAGCTGCCTCAGTCAGATAATAGTGACTTAAAAAATACTCAATAGGGGCGCCTGGGTTGCTCAGTGGTTAAATCCTCTGCCTTCAGCTCGGGTCGTGATCTCAGGGTCCTGGGATCGAGACCTGCATCGGGCTCTCTGCTCTGCAGGGAGCCTGCCTCCTCCTCCTCTCTCTCTCTGCCTGCCTCTCTGCCTACTTGTGATCTGTCAAATAAATAAAAAAAATACTCAATAATTATAATCACCATAGACAATTGTTTTCATGCTACCTCACCCCAAATTTAAGTAAATTATTACAGGGGTAAAGCTCCATCAGCAACTTGAAGATGAATTGATAGCCATGGTCATGTATGCTCGGAATATATTGCAAAAAAAGTTTTGAACCTCTTCAGGAGAAAAAGCAAATAAAATTTTCTTAAACTGATGAAAGCAAAATTAAGTGTATGAACTCTAAGTAATTGAGTGAGAATTTCATACTGAGTTATTAGGAGGAAACATGGTATATACCTAGATTTTGAAAATAGCCAAGTGAAAATGCACAACAGTTAAACTAGGCTGCGTTTTTCCCACTGAGGAAAATGTAATTTATGTGCATTTAGTATAAGCTTTGTCACAGAATAAGAAGTAGAGGAAAGGACTGAGGTAAAAATACTGCCTTGGTCATAGGCTATTAAGAGTTATTTTGTTTTAGGGAGGATTAACTATAAAAGTCTGAATTATGTTGTAGCAGTTCCATGGAATCATAAAGTTGGAAATTTTATATTTATCTTAATCTTGCAATATTTTAGCAAGACCACTTTTTTTTTTAAAGTTCATTATTAAAAAGTTATTCTTTCATTTTAAGGAAGCATGGAAGTTAGGTAGTGGCCATAACTTCAAAAAAAAAAAAAAGAAGAAGAAGAAACAGACTGAATTTATTATTATCTCTTCATGGTTGTAACTTTTATTCCCAGTGTCCTGATATGTCGTCATTTTCTGCCTTGAAGTGACTCTCTTTCTATTTATTATGCCAGTCCCTCTGGGCCCCTTTCACTATACAAACTTATGCTCTTGGTAAACTCATGACAATTCTCTCATATTTTTATTAAATTCCCTGTTCTCCATTTCCCTTTCTCACTTAGAAATTCCATCAGTGAATATTTATCTGCTATTTTCCATCTATCTTGTGATGTTACAACCCGAGTGGCATCTTCATATTTACTTCTGAACTTTTCTACTGGTTTTGTTTTTCTCACTTTTGCTATCATATATGTAATGTCCAACAAGAATTTTAGCTTGCTTAACATGACTTTTTATAGTCTTAGGTTTTTTTCTGTTATACAATATTTTCTTTTATCTCTCTACTTATATTATAAATAATTTTAAGGCATTCTTCAAATTGACATTGTCTTTTCTACTATAAGTAGAAAAGCATACTACAGGTATCCAGGCTATTTGTCTGACTTGAGAATTGATCATTCTTTCAAGGTGAGACTCTCAAATTTCTGGTTTCTTTTGACTGCCAATTTAGGCCTAAGACACAGAGGAGTACATGTTAATTAGCATCTCCATATATCTGGGGAGGTATCATCTATAGGCCAGCTTTACTGTAGAGTGATTGGGTATAGCTACTTCCCCAGGAGGCCCCCAAATATCTATATGTTGAGGTCTTTTCCTTTGGGACATCTGTTGACCCAGGGGGAAACCTTATGGTTTCCTGCTAGAGGGGAATTCTGGGCATCAGCTGGGAAAGGAGACTGGTAGTTTGGCCATTCAGTATCATTTATATCATTGTCCTATTTTCAGTTCATTACTCCTGTCTTCTTCACAAGTATGCTCAGTTTCCTGCCTCTAGATCCTCTCTGGGTCAGCAGTTCTGGAGATATAACCTCCTGTCTTCTTTGATGGGGTGAAGTTGGAAAAAGGATCTGAGGCTGAGGTCATCCTAATACACAGTAGAAACACTCATCTTCTTAACCTCATCCATTCATGTCCCTATTTTCAAAGGTTCAAGCTTCACAAAATCTGGAAAATTCTTTACTCCAGATTAGTTTGATTCTTACTGTCTTCTTAGTTTTTTATGCCCTCTCCCCTGTCAAATAAGAGTCACTTACTATTTTTCTATTTTCCCTTGGTAATTCTATTAAATAGCTTTTTTTATATCCAAATATTTTGTGCTATTTTATTATGTTTTGTATTTTTCTCTTCTCTGTCTTCATGTCCTTTGGAATATTTGTCATGTTTTTTTTTTTTTCCTTTCCGCAAATGCAGTTAGACCAGTAGTAAAAGTGTCACACATGTAAGTTTGATGAGAGGTTTTTAAAATAAAACAGAGCTTGTAGTATTTTCACACTTGAAATTGTGGAGTCACATGTAATACCCAGATGCTCGTTTTCTTATTTTGTGCTTCTTTGAAAAATTATGTAATGTGGGAAGTAGAAACTTCTTGCTGTTTTTCTCTTAGTTTCTCATATTGCATCCCTGTCCTGTGATACTCCATTCAGGTGAATTTGTAAATGTCTCTTCATTCTCTTAATTACTACATTTCTTTTTTATTCTCTAAAAGGCAGTGGTATAGAAAAATTCAAATTATGGGTAATCTGAACACAGTTCACATTTAACTGTGGTTTGGTTATGTAGCATTTGCCAAGTGTTGTGGTTTTGTGTGCTGTGAAAATCCACAAACATAAATAAACGTGGTACTAGCCTACTGTAATGCATTTCTTTGTCCATTTTTTTTTCATGCAGTGTTGTTTTATTTCAGGAGGCAAAATTATGCTTAGAAACTGAATTTGTCTTTGTCAGCAATTTGTTCAATACCAGTTCACTATGGGAATTTCACAAGGTAAAGAGCACAAGGAATGATGTCTTTCAACAAGCCACTAAAGAAATAACATACTCCAAATCAAAGATGGATAATCATACTACTGTCATAGGCAGGGCGGAGTGAAAGGAATAAAGTCCAAATTTTAGTTGAGGTTTATCTTTATATGAGTTGGTAGTTGGGAGAGATGGCTTAGCCAGAGTTAAGAGCTGACGTCCAGCTTCTGGGGCAAAAGTCAAAATCCCCTGCTGCTGGACATGTTACTGGGGAGTGATGGACTGATACTGATGGGCAAGATGATCATCTTCTGTGGCACTGCTTGGCTTTCAGCACTGTAGCTAAAAGAACTGTTACCCATGGTGAGAGCTAATTGCCCCAAAGTATTTGGAGAGCTAGTTAGGTCAGCAGTCACCATACCCATGCCAAACACCCTCAGATAGTCCCCACAAACTCAGTATTTATAGTGTAAATGTCCCCTTCACATTTGCTGCTTCCTGTGTTTTTTATAAGCCCCCAGTGGGGCTCCTCAGCAGCTGAGGTACTGAGTTCTTAACTGATGAGATGATGGCATCCTGCCACAAATTAATTCATTCTTACATCAAAACAACTTTTTACTCTTAAAACCAATCTCTGTCATGAAAAAGTGGATTCAAAATAATATTAAACCAATACACAGCAAGTGTCCTCAAGTCTTTTATCCTTGGGGGACATCCTGCATTCAATACACGAATTAAAGGATGCCACCCATAGGCTCCCTAGCCCTATGATTGCAGGAGGTCTCTTTCTATCTCTGATAACCTTATTCACCCCTAGTAATTATAAGATGTACTCAGAGTTCAAAAGAATCCATCTTGCTTGTGGCTTGTCACATCTTTTTCCAGTCTGCTGCACTCCAAGCTTTGCTATTGGCCATATTTTTCCTTCTTGTAACTGTATCTCTAGATTGATGTATTTTGTCCCAGAAACACTTTCCTTCCAGCATGGGCACAGGCTCTCCTCCTTTTCCCCATGTTACAGCTAACATCAGTCTGTATTTGTTTGCTGGAGATTTGAGAACAACTGAAAGTAATAGAGGCATAGGGTAAGAACATGTAGTGTGAGATAGGACAGTTGTGCTGCTAAGGTCGTTTGGGCATACACCATCACCGAGGGCTCTCCTCTCAGCCTTCAGTTCAGTACCCTGTGGCTCATGACTCCTCTCCCCTTTCCTATTCAGAGTTCCTCTTGGCTTTCTGCAAATACAAAGACAAAAAGAAGAGTTTCCCCTGGCTTCAACCAATGGAAAGAAAGGATTCCATTTACAATTTTTTACCAGTATACATAATACCTCCATTGGAAGTATTCCTTATTAGATTACTTGGCCAATATCAAGTGGCATTCCTTTATTGGTATATAGAAATTTAACTCAAACATCTGATTGACCCAGAGTTATCAAGACATTAACTGCCAAAACAAGAAAGGCATCTTTCCAAAGACAGGTTTTGGTATCTGTCTTTCAGCACTAAATTAAAAGTCACAAATAGCAGAAAGCTCTTTAAATAACACTTTGTCCTTGATGCATATCAAATAGACCCACCACTTAATAATCGTCATTCCCTTCTTATAAATACCTTTCATATTGTTTTCATAATAACTTGCCAGGTACTTTTCAGAGCATTTTTACCAATATTATCTTATGTAACTCCTCACATGTGGTGGAAATACGGTTTTTCTTCTTGATTTGCAGGGAAATAGTTGTGGCACAGAGCACATGAATCATTTATCTAAGTTCTCACAGCTATTAAGTTACAGAGCCTGGATTCAAAGTTAGGCAGTCAAAGCCAGTGCTCTTAACTATGTTGGGGAGTAAAAATTTCCCCTTCAAGTGTTCTTCTAGCTGGACTAAGAATCAGATTGACTTATTTCACTCAGCATAATCTCTTCCATAAGTCAAGCAGAGAGAGTCAATTATCATATGGTTTCACTTATTTGTGGAGCATAAGAAATAACACGGAGGACATGCAGAGATGGAGAGCAGAAAGGAGTTGAGGGAAATTGGAGGGGGAGATGAACCATGAGAGACTGTGGACTCTGAAAAACAATCTGAGGGTTTTGAAGGGAAGGAGGGTGGAAGGGTGGGGGAGCCTGGTGGTGGGTATTATGGAGGCACGTATTGCATGGAGCACTGGGTGTGGTGCATAAACAATGAATTCTGTGACACTGAAAAGAAATTTAAAAAAAAAAGAAAAAGAAAAAAAATAATAAAATCTTTGTATAAACAAACAAAAAAAAAGAATCAAATTGACATGAGACAGATTAGCATGAGGAAATCAAATTTAATAGCATACATGTGGGAAGCCAACACAGATACAAAAATTTCCAAGACTGGCAACATGAGGTCTGTATGTCATCCTGAACTAAGGAGAAAGGCGTAGGGAACTGGGACTTGAGAGGAAACAATGCACTTCACAGGGAAAAAAGAGGAGCAGTTGTTAGGTAGTTGAATGTTTGCCCTGCCATCCAGATGGGCCACTCAGATAAAATTTATCTCTGATAATAAACCTTATTCTGGGAAAGATCCCCAATTTAGATTCTTCTCTGTAGTTGAGGGAGGAGCAAAAGTTTCTCTTGGGCCCCTTGGGTCTGGATTGCCTTCAACTCAGAATAATCTTCATGCCAGAGTGGCCCATCTTGGGCCTGCTTGCCCTCAGCTCTACAACTACTTAGGGATATTTTTTTTCTCCTTGTTTTAGCATATCCCAGTTGGTAGTTGAGTCTGTTTCAGCTGACCTATTGGTGGACAAGAAATGTAAATCCAAAGATGTTAGTTAAAGACTAGATCATTAATACCTCATGAACCTAGTGTCTGAGGTTTCCTGGAGGTCATTGGAAGTTAAAAGGAACTTCCCCAAGACAAAGACAAAGGTTTCTGTAGTTTGGGCAACTGCAGTGCCTCTCCTGGTTTCTTCCCTTTCCACCTTCTGTGTCATGATACATGGACAGCTAAATTTGTGGTGGGAAAAAGTGGAAATTGGAATGGAATTTTAAAGTGCTCCAGGGAGAAAGATTTTTTGTCATTGTTGTTTAATTGTTTTGAACTTTGCAAGTCCTAGGAAAGTAATTCTATTGTGTTGTATCTTTTCTTTGTGACTGACTAGAGGTCTATAAAATAAGCAACGTTCTGTGTCATGTTTGAAATTTTCCTAGGGATCCCCAAATTGCACTGTTAAAAGAGGTACTGGTAGTATGCATGAAAAGTGCAAGGCTCTTTGAATCAAATATTGGAATGTATGTATGATCATTGAATAACTACGGTTCAGAACCAGAGAAAGTTTTAGGTAAAATTAAGAAAATGTGCAGAAAAAACTAGGGGTGAGGTGCTTGCATGTTCAGGCCACTCTGTTAAAGAACAACTGTTTACCTTTGGCTTGTATGTTGATCTTGGTATATGAGTTATTAACGTGGGGAACTCATTCTGCTCTTTTCTTAATAAATTGCTTCATGGGGCGCCTGGGTGGCTCAGTGGGTTGAGGCCTCTGCCTTTAGCTCAGGTCGTGATCTCAGGGTCCTGGGATCGAGCCCTGCGTCGGGCTCTCTGCTCAGAGGGGAGCCTGCTTCCCCGCTCTGTCTCTCTGCCTGCCTCTCTGCCTACTTGTGATCTCTCTCTGTCAAATAAATAAATCAAAAAAAAAAAGTTGCTTCATAAATTACTCAGCATATTTACCAAAATATATGTAGCTTAAAATTAGATATAATTTTCTCAAGCATTTCATGTATAACTCTCTCATACATTTTTTAGAACTAAAATATGCACTGTTAAATCAGACATGAAGGATCTCTAATGTCACTCTCACTGGTTAATGCCACCCTGTACTTCTGTCATCGTCCAGTAATATTGGTAGATAACAAAAGGATAGACCCCTATTAGCTATCGTTGAGCTCTTCTGTAGATAATAACATCATGTCATGAGTATTATTAATACTTTTCTAAAACAATATATAGAGTGGATTACCTCTGTCATATTGCGATCAAAATAAGTGCAAATATAACATAGCAACAAGTCCAGTTACAGTTAGTTATTCAAACTCTACTAGATCTAAAACATTAGTCTCTGTCTATATTACTTATTTTCTCCTTCACGTGATTAGGTTTTGTATGTTTCTATTTTGTTCTTTTTTAAAATTTTTTTATTTCTTTTCAGCGTAACAGTATTTATTGTTTTCGCACCACACCCAGTGCTCCATGCAGTACGTGCCCTCTCTAGTACCCACCACCTGGTTCCCCCAACCTCCCACCCCCCCGCCCCTTCAAAACCCTCAGATTGTTTTTCAGAGTCCATAGTCTCTCATGGTTCACCTCCCCTTCCAATTTCCCTCAACTCCCTTCTCCTCTCCATCTCCCCTTGTCCTCCATGCTATTTGTTATGCTCCACAAATAAGTGAAACCATATGATAATTGAATCTCTCTGCTTATTTCACTCAGCATAATCTCTTCTAGTCCCGTCCATGTTGCTACAAAAGTTGGGTATTCATCCTTTCTGATGGAGGCATAATACTCCATAGTGTATATAGACCACATCTTCCTTATCCATTTGTCCGTTGAAGGGCATCTTGGTTCTTTCCACAGTTTGGCGACCGTGGCCATTGCTGCTATAAACATTGGGGTACAGATGGCCCTTCTTTGCACTACATCTGTATCTTTGGGGTAAATACCCAGTAGTGCAATGGCAGGGTGATAGGGAAGCTCTATTTTTAATTTCTTGAGGAAGCTCCACACTGTTCTCCAAAGTGGCTGCACCAACTTGCATTCCCACCAACAGTGTAAGAGGGTTCCCGTTTCTCCACATCCCCTCCAACACATGTTCTTTCCTGTCTTGCTAATTTTGGCCATTCTAACTGGTGTAAGGTGATATCTCAATGTGGTTTTAATTTGAATCTCCCTGATGGCTAGTGGTGATGAACATTTTTTCATGTGTCTGATAGCCATTTGTATGTCTTCGTTGGAGAAGTGTCTGTTCATATCTTCTGCCCATTTTTTTATATGATTGTCTGTTTTATGTGTTCTGAGTTTATTTTATTTATTCTTTTAGGAGAGGTAGAGAAAGAGGCAGAAGGAGAGGCAGACTCCCCACTGAGCGGGGAGTCTGATGCAGGGCTCAAGCCCAGGACCTCAGGATCAAGACCTGAGCTGAAGACAGACACTTAACCAACTAAGCCACCCAGTCTCATATTTTATTCTTTTTTAATGCTGAGTAAATTATAAATATTTTATTGGCATTGTCAATGACTTGTGAATCAGGCAGCATCCTATCTAGCAGATAAAAGGGGCTCTGAAGAGCATTACAAAATGAAAGGGTTTGTTTGTTTGTTTGTTTGTTTGTTTTTGGAAGAAGGAGGTAAGAAAAGAAAGTTTCTAACAAAGAGTGGGTTGTTTCAGTCAAGGTCACCTTCCTATGTAGAATGGAAAGGTGTCTGTTTTGTGGATTACCTCACTAGTGCTGACCAAGTAATTCCAGATTGACTGTTTTTAGGTTACATTCCTGGGAGAGGCTGGAACTGCAATTAAGTTATTTAGTAAATCTTTTTCTGCTAATAGGAGCTTAGCCCATGTGACTCCATATTGGTCCTGTTTTTTCTTTAACATTCTATTTACTTAAGACTTTTTTTCTGAGCATGTTGTGTCTTTTCCTTTGTTTTATATCACAATTAAAATACTTGGCTACTTTACACTCTTACTGTGTCCTTACTTTAAGGAACTAGCATTAACTTGTAGATCAGGCATGGACATGGAGCTCCAATGTATTTCCCTAAAGTTGGCGATTTATGTAAAATAGAACCAAAGGAGTCTCATAAGTAATTTTCTCCAGCAAGGAGATAAATGAAGGGCTGATGGAGGACATTGTGTTACTTCCCTAATATTGAGAAAAGCTAAAGTCTATTTTAATGCAATAAATTGAGTTTGCAAAACCACAATATTTGATCTTAGAAGCAACTACTCTATCATCTTGATGCTTTTCCTGTCTTTTTTCCAGCTTTTAGCATTATTCTTCCCACTTAAAGAACTATTTAAATCTCTTTCTTTCTTTCTTTCTCTCTCTCTCTCTCTCTCACACACACACACACAGACAAATGATCAGAACATTCTTGTATAGCAGACTTATTTTATTATTCCTTCATATTTCCAAAGTTGGAACCTCATATTTGTGTCTCTGATATTGTGTAATTATGATTAGAGATTTATTCACAATCTGATCATGGTAGTCTCTATACATTTGAATTCTGTGTCAGAATTCTCTGCATGGGCTAGCTGATGCAAACAGTACTTATCTGTAGTTGTTAAGAGTTGCCTGGTCACCTCCTTTCCATTCCCAGGAAAATAAAAAATGTCTGGTCTCCAGTGTAATGTTTAAAATGACTTCTTAAAATCAGTGTTCAATGGGAAAAGCTAAATGGCTTGTTGAGGAGAAGTGAAAGTATACTAAACTAACTCAATCACATCCTGTTTCATATCTTTTTGTTATGTACATATATATTATTAGATTAGAATATAATTATTAGAATTGTTGGAATGTATGAAATAGAAACCAACCCAAAGCTGCTTGAGCTGTCTGTCCATCTCTTATTTCTCCTACTAATCACATACCTGCTCCCTCCCTCAGGATATCATGTTATCAGCTAAGTCCCCTAACAGGAAAATAGTGTCATTCCTATAGCCCCTGTATTGCATGCTATATAGATCCAGCAATGCACATACTGGTTGCAGACTTGGCCTCATTTAAAATTTCACAGAGTATCTGATTGGCCCATCTTTTGTCAGGTATCCAGATAGTGTCTGATGATCTCTGACCAAGGCAGTAGGTACCCATCTGTGTGAATTAGAGAAAAAAAAAAAAAACTTGGGCTTGTTGGCTGGAAGGTCCCCCTCCCCCAAAGAGTATCTACTTAATTTACTTAGTAGTAAATTTTTGAAAATACGATCACACATTGGCATGGGTTTTGTGCTAATTAACAATCTCTTCTTACTAGCTATTGATTAAATTCTTAGCTAGCCTTTCTCTTTGGGGTTTTTCTGTGCTGCTTTTCTCCTTGTTTAGTATGTTCTCATTGATGCTTTTTCTTCTTTCACTGGGCATTGAAATTATATTACTTTCTTCAGGCAGCATCCCAATTGATGTCCAGAAGATTCAATTCAAAATGGGTTGAAAATTGATATTTTGGGGTCCCTGGGTGGCTCAGTTGGTTAAGCATCCACCTTCAGCTCAGGTCATGATCCCAGGGTCCTGGGATTGACCCCCGCATCAGGCTCCCTGCTCAGCAAGGAGCCTGCTTCTACCTCTTCCTCTGACACTCCCCTTACTGTGTGCATGCACATTCTCTCTTTCTCTGCCAAATAAATAAAATATTTACAAAAATGAGATTATTTAAAAATTTTACCTAGAAATAGGATGGCCGAGCCAACACAAAGGATAGGATTGTCAAATCTGAACCAAGGGTCTTATCCAGTGTCAACATTACTAATACTCTCAAGGACAAAGAGAAAAAAAAAAAAGCAGACTGTCTGCTGAGGAGGAGGTCTGGGACATCCTGGATGGCTCCCTATGTCTTTGCTTCCTGCATGGAGCATACACAGTAAAAAGAAGGTTCATATGTCCTGTTAAGGTGAGGAGTGATAAGGCTATGAAATCTCTCTATTTTGGACCCTGGCTTAAGTAATTTTTTAAAAAGACTTATCTCATAATTCCATGGATTATGGGTTTATTTACTATAGATAATCTTTATTTGGGGAAATGTTGGTAAGAACATTCTAGATATTAGGGTTCTTGCTTATAGCAGATGTTCTTAGTGTATATACTAGTAGGCCCAGTTATTAACATATTTACAAGGAAAATAGACCATGTCACCTACCTTCTTTCTTTATCTAAGAGCATACCCCCAGTAAAATGAGAAAATGGACATCAATCCACCTGTTTTTATTCCTTCCCCTACAATGGGGCTTATAAAACTGTGTGGTAGATTGTTTAACAATTAACTCATGGGCTCACATAAACAATAAAGAGCCTAGGTTTTTCATTCTCTCTAACCCTCTCCCTTCCTCCATCCTTAATTTTCCATCTCCTCCACCTGCCATATTTCTGAAGTGGTTGCCACAGATCAAAGCCCCATATTCTCACACAACAGAGTCTAGAGGCCAGAATGCAAATGAAGACCATTTTAAAGCTTTCCCTCAGATACTCTTTTGTTTCATTTGTTAGAAATAGATCACATGCTCTTTCCTAAACTAGTATTTGATAGAGGGAATGTAGTTACCTTAATCAGAGTGGACTCAAAAGATTGATACGTGATGTTAAAGCTGATAACTGACAAAAATGTGTTTGGGGTGGATGTAGTTTCTGGGTATTCCTGCCAGAAATATGCTAATAGTCTTTCAGCTTCCTGGTATCTACAGATAATGGCAATTAAATCTAGTTCCCAAATTATATCTGCTATGGCTAGAAACCCAAAGATTATCCATGTGGTTGCTAAGAGTTGGGAGTTTTGTTTGTAAATAGTAGAGTGACTGTTTCTAATGTTACATTTTTGTTTCTATCATCTGTACTGCAAAAGGTTATTCACAGAAACTATGGTTCTCATAATTAGTGCTTTAAAATTTAATTCAGGATCTTTGAGTGTGCTTTCTGAAATAGCTTTTGCATATGACTGCCCTCTGTCAGCAGTGGAGAAAGAGTTTATTTCTCTAATTCAGTGACTCAAATATTAGAATGCATGGAGATCACCACGATTACTTTTTAAAGTGGCATTTCCTGGGCTTTGCTAAGGAAGCTCGGACAGTTTGGCCTAGGAATCCATGTTGAGCAGCCACCCCTGGAGACACTGGAACACATATGTTTTTTAGACCACTTTTAAGAAAACCTATTAATATGCTTGGCATCAGGAAACGAATCTTAAAGGCATGAGTGCTGCTTGAAATATTGATTTCTCTTACCCAGGAGCCTTTGCTTCTGCCTTGAACTTCCATTACAAATGTTACCTTTGAACACCTCACTCCCTACGTCATTCCTCATCAGCAGGTTAATTGTAGGGGTACTTTTTAAATGAAATAGACATTTCCTTCAGGGTTTTGTAAAAAGAGTTAAATCTGCATTAGAGTTCCACTTTTTTCTAGAAAATGTTAATATGTATCAGGCATCTTGCACACCTCCCCCTGCCTTTTTTTTATTATGCATTTAGCTTCTTGATTGATGAGAAATATGCTGAGCAAATAGTTTCTAACAAGCAACCAAATTTTAGCTAAAGTATACTTCTCAGCTCCTTTTGTTAGACTATAACTAGAGTCAAATGGAGCCACTTTCCTGTAGACAGAATACATGACTGTCAATAACTTGGTTTTATAGGTGCATCAAAATAACCTTGTCTGTTTTCCTCCTCACCTATGAGCTTAATTGACGTCATGTTTAAAACAAAAAATCAAGTCCCCTGTGATCAATTGGATGGATGCACACTCCAAGACCAAGTTCTGTGATGCTCATTCCTCTCTTTCCTCACCCTTTTTCTGGCATACCCACATTTCTTATTATATTTGTGGGTACATAATTATTTTGACATGTATTTGTAAAGTTTCCTGGAGGTATTGTGCTTTTGTGTCCACCATGCCTAGGACATTGCTTTGGAAAATATTTAAGTGAAATAAGAAATGAATATGACTATGCCTGCTTGGGATCGCTAATGGATGGCCTAATAGGTTCCTGAGAGCAAGTCATATATTTCTTAGAAGAATCTAAGAAACTGAGAATCTCTGTGAGCATTGTCCATCAACTGATTAAATTATACCTGGTGTAATTAAGTGTGCATATACTTATATAATGTATGTACATATATGTGTGTATATCTAGTGTTCATATCTATATCAGATATGAGGTAGATTCAACACATACTATATTCTATATGTTTAGTGTCTAGTGTATGTATACATATGTATTCATATGCATATTTTAAAATATATATACAGTGCTGTTACTAATTCATATAAATCCATATAAAATGTCACTTTTTTAAAAAAGATTTTATTTATTTATTTGACAGACAGAGATCACAAGTAGGCAGAGGCAGGCAGAAAGAGAGAGGAGGAAGCAGGCTCCCCACTGAGCAGAGAGCCCGATGTGGGGCTCAATCCCAGGACCCTGGGATCATGACCCAAGCTGAAGGCAGAGGCTTTAACCCACTAAGCCACCCAGGCACCCTTAAAATGTCACTTTTTATAAACATACATACACATCATAGTAAATGGCTATGATAAATATGACTGATGTTACAAGTTTTGAAATGCTAGGATATTCAAAAAGATGTCCTGGTATTTTGCATTGGAAACTACTGGTCCATAGCATGTACCATGGTTTCTGAGTATCTTTAGTGCTATGTGATCTCTATTTCGACTCTTTCTTTCTATATGGCAGCATATATAGTTTGAGGGGTGGATGTCACCTCTGAGAGTAGGAATATAGGATGCAAGAATTAACAGAGTGGAAACATTGCAGCAGTGGACATTCCTGAGGCCAAAGGATGACTGCAGAGGATGGCTGGCTGCGTGGGTAGTTGCGTGGCTGGATAGACTAGACTTGGATGGGTAGAGAGAGTGAGATTTTTTTTTCTCATCTTTATGCTGGCTTAGTTTCTGCCTCCAACTAGCCTACAGACATGTTTTATTAAGTGTCAACCTAAATTGTTATTAGGCAACATTTAGAAACTGTGTTTTCATAAAATTCAAGCTTCTGGTCCCTCTCATATAGTTGAAAGAGCTGGCAATGTTGGGCCCGCCTTGCCATGGTGCTGGACTTGACTAGAGCTAACTACCTGTAGCTTTCTTTACGCTGGGAGAAGTGGCTCAGCTCTCTATAGTCCCCACTATTCCCTATGTTTTCCCCATGCTAAGGCAGAATGTCTGTCATCATTTGCTCCGGGATTTAAGCTGTTCTGTGTTTTGCACTCAAGCTGTTCTAGTCTTTTTTTTTTTTTTTTTTTGCCCCCTCACTTTCTAATCCCCATTGGCTCTAATCTCTGGACTGTGGAAAGATAGATACAGTGAGTTGCATCTGGGCTATCATGACTGATAAGTATATACTGTTAACAACATGAGCTTTGGCTGTAGATAGATTTGATTTAGTGCTAACTTGCAGTCCTGTCGCTTAAAGGCAATGCAGTCCATAATCTCTCATAAGGCTGTATCTAAAAATTGAGTTTGTAACAGTAGTTAACTATATTAGTCAGGATTTCCATTAGGGTTGTGTGTGCATATCTATGCATGTGTGCGTGTGTGTGTGTCTGTGTGTCTGTGTGCTTGTATGTGTATGGGAAGAGAGATAGAGAGGTTTTTTATAAGGGCCTGCATTATGGGTAATGGAGTCTGAGAATTCCGAAGATCTTCAGTTGGCAAGCTGTATGCCCAGGAGAGTCAATGGTATAGTTCCAGTCCAAGTCCAAAGACTTAAGAACCAGGAGAGCTGATGGTATAAGCTTCAGTCCAAAAGATAACAGGTTCAAGACCCCAGAATAAGCTATTTCAGTTCAAGGCTGAAAACCAGGAAGGACCAATGGTCAGCTGAATCCAGCAGGAGGCGTTCCCTCTGGCTAGGCTTTTTGTTGTTTTCTGTTCTTCAGTTCAGTGGATGAGGCCCACCAACATTAGGGACAGAAATCTGCTTTACTCAGTCTACTGATTCAAATGTTAAAAAAAAAAAAGAAGTAAGAAAAGAAAAGAGAATAGAAAAGAAAACCAAACCACCACAAAAACAAAATGTTAATCTCCTCCACAGACACCCTCGAATAATGTTTGGCCAATGTCTAGGAACCCCATCTTGAGTTAAGTTTATAAATAAAATTATTATATTAGGGTTTTTGAAAGAAAATATGAGACAGTGCATGCAAAGTATTTAGCACAATGCCTAACTCATAGTACAATTTATGGTTATCAATATAATTCTTGCCAGTATTTCAGCTTTTGCATTTCTGGGTATAGCTTTGGTCAGATTTCCTTATAGTCTGCTTGAAATCTCCTCAAAGGAGGAGATAGGTTCTTAGGTTACTGCCAGGCAGGAAAGGAAAGGAAGAATAGGAGCCTAAGCGGAGTCCTTCCTATTGTATGTCAGGTATGACTTTGCTGTTGGATTTACTCGTCTTTCTGAAGATTAAGCATCATTCCTCACTCATTCATTTTGCAAGTAATTAGACTGAATCCAAACTGATTTGAACAAATTCAAACACCAAACTAGTGGTGAATGAAATGGTTTTCAAACACAGGTCTGTTCGACTCCAAATCCCATATTTGTTCCCCTTTATTGGAAGTACCTCTTGAAGCTATGCCACTTGTACTGTGGAATCTGAACACAGGTATGTTAATGTCTCGGAACCACCTGATTCATCAATGCTGAGATTGCCAGCTTATACTTCTAGGGATTTTGTATCAAGTGCCCCACATGGACACTTTGTTGAGAGAGAAGTTATTTAGTTGAATTTTCTCTAAGCTAACTCTGAGTTTATCTGAAGGGCCAGAAGGATAGCTGTATTTCCACAACTCAGCACTCAGCTTCAGAGACAAACATAGAGCTACTGATGTGCAACATACTGAATCATTGGATAAGAACGAAGTATAGATTCCCAGGGATACCCACAACTTGATATTAAATACTTCTCATAAGCATTGACTTAAATTTTTAATGACCGCCAAATAGAAATGCTTCATTTTTCATGAGAGCAGTAATTTAACTATATATTCATCAGCAGGATTTCTGTTAACAGTGCAGAACAAGAGCAGTGACAAAAAAAGCAAGTTTGTTTTGATTAAAGGGGAATATAAAGTTTTGAAACATGATTTGTAAATACATAGTTGTATTTTAATGTTTTTAAGAGTCTAAGCCAGGGTCTCCAGGGTGACTCAGTCAGTTAAATGTCTGCCTTTGGCTCAGGTCATGATCCCAGCAGAGTCTGTTTCTCCCTCTACCCCTTACCCCAGCTTGTGATCTCTCAGTCTCTATCTCTGAAACAAATAAATACAATCTTTTAAAAAAAAGTCTAAACCAGTATAAATTTACAGTTGTTTTTTGCTTAACACTGATTAAAATTTACTCTTTTTTAATTATCATTTTAGGAAAAATAAAGGAAAGTATTTACTGGAACACAAAGATAGTTATATACATATGCAAGTTCTAATTAGGACAACTAGGCTTAAGAACTCAAATTTCAAATTTCCCAACTGTTGGAGAAGCATTGGGCCATCAAGTCATGGGAGGTATCCTAAGTGGGTTCAGCTATTTCTAAGTTCCTGAAGACATATTTCAAACTTCTGTAAACCTCCTTTTTCTTCCCTTTAAAATGGAAATGGGATGCATTTCATGGTGTGTTTGTGAGGACTAAATGAATGTTAAAGTCATAGTTAAAGTTGATGTTTTTACAATGACTTCTTGCCATGGGTCATCTTGTATGGCTAAAAAAGGAGAAATAACTTCTGCCATTTCCCACAGTGGAGAAACATGAAACAGGACTCAAACTGGGGAAGTCTGATCTGTGAGCAGACAGAGATCACAAGCAGGCAGAGAGGCAGGCAGAGAGAGAGGGGGAAGCAGGCTCCCTGCTGAGCACAGAGCCTGATGTGGTGGCTTGATCCCAGGACCCTGGGATCATGACCTGAGCCAAAAGCAGGAGCTTTAACCCACTGAGCCACCCAGGAACTCTTGTGAGCAGGTTCTTTTGACTACTGTCTTGCACTTCTCACTATGATTAAAAAGTGGACAAAACCTATTTACTGCATAAGTATTGAAGATTGTTAGGAAAACAGGTTAAAATAGACTTTCTCGGAATAAAAAGTCTTCTTCTCAAGGCAATAGAAAAATATGTTGTGGAATCCCCTTGATTCATTTGTCTCTATCCAAAACAAAACCCAAAGCAAAAAAAAAAAAAAAATCCACAAAAACCCAAAAGGCCAACTTCCCTTAATTTGTGCTTACTGAATTGATTGGTCATTTTCTAAATTCCCTCAAAGCATTTTTTCCAATTATTGCTGCACATTGAACTCTGTTCTTCTACTGTATCTTTTTCTGCTTTCAAAGTTAGAAAACATTTTCATCTCTATAATGATTGATAAAAGCTTCATGATTTCATAAAGATAACCAATAATGACTTTACAGCAGTGTTAGTAGTTCTTTGCTGCCCTGAAATTGAATTAATGAAGACCAGGACCTCTGGACTTACTGAAAAAAAGATGAGTGCTCCTTTAATAATTTTGTTATCTATGCCCACCTAAACTTGTTTGTTCTAGGCTGTAGAATTTCATGATTGCTCTCCCTGGGTGAGACTAGGTATGTCAAACAGAGATTGAAGACTCCTGTCATTAAGGAGAATTCACCTGTCTCTTTTTTGGACCTTTGATGTAGTACTTGCTTTATTTCCTTGCTTTATCCATAATTTTCTTTTCCTTCTGTTGTGTTGCACTGGGTAGCCCAGTCACTTAGTGTGCTTTACATTTATTCGTGCCTATTTTTGTAGTATACTTGACCTATTCTTGCTTAAATTTATTTTAGATCATTTCCCCTACTTCCTTTTTTGGTGTCTCTTTAAATTTTAGCTAATAAGATATCTAAGAACAGTGATACTGTTTTCTACAGATGTTTCTTTTTTCTTTCTATAGGGTCTTACCTAAATTGCTTCTAGAAATGAATTCTTCTAGAACCTTAGATTTTTTTGGGAGATACATATGAATATGTATATATTTTAGGGTTCAATACTATGATACCAAACTGCCTAGACATGCTTGCAAATCTTTTTTTTTATTTTTCAAATATATCTTCTGACTTTGTCTGGAATGCACTTTCCTAATATATGCATGCTTCTAGCATTTACCTCTTCTTAACAGTTGAGTTTTACAAGCTTCCTATAGCTTTCATGCTGTCCATCAGCTTTTGTTGTTTGGAATCAGAATAAAGGTGAAGTACATGTTTGTTGATTCCCTTAGCTTCTAATTTGGAATTATGGAAAAAGTAAGTAAGAGTTCATCAGATGCTCTCATTTTAGCAGAATGAGGTTTCCATTATATATAAAGGAACATTGAAGTCTCTCTTAGAGTTGTACCCAATACACATTTTATTGAATGTTGAGTGTTGAAATCAATATTCCATTGAAATAAAAGTCAAAGTCACTCATTGCTCTCTTAAAATACATTTTATGCTCTCTTTTTATGCATTTATCTAAAATTAATTCTTTAATTAAATACTTTGAGTTGTTTTTAAATTTAGCATCATCATTCTCAGTAGTGTCAGCTTTTATGTTGTTCCTACAATTCACATTTGTAATACCAAAGTATTTATTTTCAACCCAGGTAATGAAGGAGGAAGGCATTTAGGAGCAGTTATTTGTTTATTTATTTATTTATTTATTTATTTAAATTTATTTCATTTTTTGTAAGTCTATAAATATTTAATATGTAAACTAGAAATATTTTAAAAGATTTTCTATTTTTCCCCCTGTGTAACTTTGGCTACTGTATATATCAAAAGAGGTCTTGACTAATTTTCTTTTTTATGTTCAGTTAGCTGACAGTGATATGGAGACAGTTTTTCTACAACTTACACCTCTTTATATTCTTGGTATTCTTTATTATGTCTGGATGAAAGGCAGTTTTTTATGACATTGTATATGAATCTGGATATATTTCTCCTTTGGCTTGAGGTGACAAATTTGACATTCTGCTTTAATTTATCTCTAAAAAATAAACTTCTTAAGTATAAGACTTTTTCTTGAACATCATGGCTTAAATGCAGTAAAATAACTTATTTCAGTCTTGAAAATTTCTATTTTAATATGAAAACACAAAGAACAAGTCTACAAAAATCTATAAAATTAGAGTTACGTTAGATCTCCATTCTCTTCCTTGTATTTAATGTTTATACATATTTCTAGCTATCTCAAGTTATATAGGTAACATGTCCCTTAATATGTATATTAACTTAGAATCTATTTCCCTATTTATTTGAAAATTACTAAGAATTCATTTTGTACACAACATCAACAGCTTCAAAATTATAATTATTTTGGCATTATATTTTACAATTACAATATTTATACTATTAATGCTATATACTTCAGCTGGTATGATGAACAGTTTCATCTATAATGTTTATTTGTAATTGAAAGTATATTTCTAGGGGCACCCGGGTGACCCAGTTAAACATCTGACTTTGGCTCAGGTCAAGACTTCGGCTCAGGGTCCTAGGATCGAGCCCCGTATGGGGCTCCCTGCTCACTGGAGAGTCTGCTTCTCCCTTTCCCTCTGCATCTGTCACCCACTCATGCTCACTTACTCTCTCTCTTTTTCTCTCTGAAATAAAGTCTTTAAAAAGAAATGTAAGTACAGATAACTATATATCCAATGTCATGATTTGTTCATACTAGACACATTGTTTTGCTGAAGAGAGAGGATATTAACCTGCTTGACCATATCCTCACTGATTACTCACAAGTTCATAGAATTGAGACATGACTTTGAAGTAGGCATTCCACTGCCAAAAGTCACAGACAAAGACACAAAGTGAACCTTGGGCTGATAACAGAGGCTTATAAAGCCCAGCTTTGTTAAGTGTATTGTATCCGGGCCTAACTCTGTTATGCAGATTTCTGGAAATGGATTATATTTATTTTCTGTTTGCTGAGTTGAGCCTATATTTTCATTTATTGTTCATTCATCTACATATAATGTAATCTTTAGGTCAGTAGTGTAGATGTTTTGTTATTTCCTCCCTTAACAAGGGCTGAGACTGGAGCTCAGAAAATTTGGGTAACTTTCCCAGTTTCACACAGCTTAATTTGAACCCATGGTTATTGGGCTCCATAATACTTTCTTTATGTTACGTTCTCAGTCATGTATCTTGTTTTTTCTTCATTTTATTGTATCCCAAATGATTTTTCTTTTAAGATATAATTGACCTACCTTAGTTTCAGGTAGACAACATAATGATTTGATATTCATATATATTGGGAAATGATCACAAGTCTAGTTAACATCCATCTCCACAAAGAGTTATAATTTTTTTTCTTGTGATGAGAACTTGTAGGAGGAACAACTTCAAAATCTACTCTATTGTATGTTATTTACTATATTAATGAACATGTTAATTATAGTCACCGTACTATACCTTATATCCCCATGACATACATTTTATAACTGAAAGTTTAGACCTTTTGGCTCCCTTCACCCACTCTACCTACCCCCTACCTCTGGCAACCACCAATCTGTTTTTGTATTTTTATAAATATTTTATTTATTTATTTTAGACAGAGTGCAAGTGGTGGGGAAGGAGAGGGAGAGGAGAGAGAACATCTCAAACAGACTTCATGCTAAGTGTGGAGCCCGATGCAGGGCTTGATCTCAGGGTCCTGAGATCATGAAAAGAGCCAAAATCAAGAGTTGGATGTTCAACAGACTGAGCCACTTAGGTGCCCTGGTTTTCTTTATTTATGAGTTTGTTTTTATATTGCACATTAAAGTGAGATTATATGGTTATTTATCTTCCACTTATTTCACTTAATGTAGTGTCCTCCAGGTCCACCCATGTTCTTGTGAACAGCAAGATTTCCCTGTTTTAATGGCTAAATAGTATTCCATCGTGTGTGTGTGTGTGAGTGTGTGTGTGCACGCATGCACACCCATTAGAACTTTATTCATCCATCAGTGAACACTTCGGTTGCTTTCATGCCTTAGCTATTGTGAGTGATACTGCAGTGAACATGGGGATGCAGATATCTTTTGAATTAGTGTTTTCATTTCCTTTGGATAAGTACCCAGAGGTGGAATTATTGAATCATATGATAATTCTAGTTTTGGTTGTTTTTTTTTTGGGGGGGGAGGGAGCCACTATACTCTTCTCCATAATGGTTGCATCCATTTACATCCCACCCAAAAGTACATGTAGGTTCCCTTTTCTCCATATCCTCACCAATACTCATTCCTTCTTTTTTTGATAACAGCCATTCTTTTTTTTTCTTGAAAATTTAAAAAAAAATTTTTTATTTAGTGTTTTTTTTTTCAGCATAACAGTATTCCTTGTTTTTGCACCACACCCAGTGCTCCATGCAATCCGTGCCCTCTCC
>NW_022631080.1:2911867-2923847 GCF_010015895.1 Lontra canadensis | reverse complement strand
GGAGAGGGCACGGATTGCATGGAGCACTGGGTGTGGTGCAAAAACAATGAATACTGTTACGCTGAAAATAAATAAAAAAAATTTAAAAATGAACAAATAAATGTACACCACATAATAGCTCAGGGTATGATAATTTTGTAAATTCTATGTAAATTTACTGATTTAATAATGACTTTCTGAAGGACTTATTAAAGCATACATGATGTAGTATAAATGTGTTTAGCATTTATACAGTGTTTTTCATGATTATACTTTAAAATATCGTGCTTTGACTCATTAATGAATTAATCATAGTGAACAAGATTATTTACTACCAGTCTAATAAGAGTCTAAATGTTTTCTGTGTTTTAGCTTATTCAAGGTGGTCTATGCCTTTTTCTGAGTAAAAGAAGCCAAGTTATGTAGTGACAATTGACTTTTCCAAGGGCGTACCATTTATAAGTGGTAAAGCATGGCTATCAACCCACACAATGTCTGTCCAGAGCCTGCACATTTAATTACTGCAGTATACTATGCTCATTTGTCTTGGTATTGGGTGTATTATACAGATAAAGCTCTGATATTTTATCATTTCCTTTGAAATAGTCTAGTAAATATCTTAGTTAATGAATATATTTTTCCAGTTTTCGTTATTCTTTTAATAGAACACCTTGCAAAAATACTACAGCATGGCTGGCATCAGAGCCTATGGTAGTTAACACATAGCTTAAACCACTTTAAATGACTAAAGAATTTGCAAAAACAGCATTCTTGGTTTACGCCCCCCCACCCCACACACACTTTATGAGTAGGACTTTTAAAAGTAGTATGCTCTAGGGATCATTCGAGCAGGACTCAACTGGAGAGGCTCTGTGGAATTCCCTATCCTACATAGATGACAATGCCTGGTGAGTGTGAATGGTAGAAAGGATTAGGAGAAACAGAGAAAAACTGTACCAGACCTGTGGACTAGTTTGTCATAATTTGGGATCCTGATACTTCTTGTTTTGATTGTATAATACAACATAAGTGAAAGTCTTAATAGATAAGAAACCAGGTTTTTGTTTCCTAAAGAAGCCTTAAAATCTATGAGTGATGCTGGACAAAACACAGTTCAAAGAGGCCTGAGATGGAAGACAAGGTTGTATTGTCTTGAGTTCATAAGTTTATGAATCTAAAACATAAAAATTTTCAGTAGAATTTCAGTAATACAAGAGCATTAGGATACCAGAAAGAGGGACTCCTATAACAACTACCAAGATCTCATTGTAATAGTGCCCTACATGTATGATTTGCTTTAACAATACTCAAAGTTTGAAGAGAAAAGCTGATAAGATGGAACTAGTGAGTTATGAAGCTACAGTGAGTATTTTGTAGACTAAATAGCTTGGTAAATTGTAAAAAATTTTCTACACATAATTGTTTAAAGTTTTAAGGAATACTTTTTCTCTTCAAGGAGCAACAAACTGATAAGTCTATTTGTAAGGAATTAATGGATTTTTAAATAACCTTAATGATAGTACTGATTTTCTAAAACAAATGTTTTGGGAAATACCAGTAAAGATATTTGCCCGTTTTTTAATTGGCATATTTTTTAATATTTTACAATTGAGTTTTAGGAGTTCCTTATATATTTTGCATATTAACCCTCCCTTTTTCTGACACCTGGTTAACAAATATTTTCTCCTATTCTGTAGTCTTTTTCATTCTGTTGTTCCCTTTGTGTAGAAGGTCTTTAGTTAGATGTGGTTCCACTTTTCTATTCTTTTGTTGCTTGTGCTTTTATTGTTATATCCAAGAAATCATTACCGAGACAAATGTCAAAATTTCCCCCATGTTTTCTTCTAAACTTGTACATTTGCAGATTTTACATTTAATTCCTAGATTCACTTTCACTTGATTTTTATGTATTGTGTAAGATGAGGATCCAAATTCATTTTTCTGAATATGGATATCCAGTTTGCCCAGGGCCAGTTAAAGACCTATTCTCCTATTGTGTGTCCTTGATATTCTTGAAGGTCAGTTGACTATATATGCTTGGGTTTATTTTGGGACTCCCCAATATGTTCCATTGGTCTGTATGTTTATCCTTATGCCAGTATCATTCATTTTTTATTACTGTAGATTTGTAATATACTCTGAAATCAGGAAATGTGATGCTTTAGTTGTTTTTTAAGATTGGCTTGGCTAGGGGCACCTGGGTGGCTCAGTGGGTTAAAGTCTCTGCCTTGATCATGACTTAATCATGACTGTTAAAGTCATGATCCCAGGGTCCTGGGATCAAGCCCCACATCAGGCACTCTGCTCAGCAGGGAGCCTGCTTCCTCCTCTCTGCCTGCATCTCTGCCTACTTGTGATCTGTCTGTCAAATAAATAAATGAAAAAATCTTTAAAAAATTAAAAAAAAAGATTGGTGTAGCTATTAAGTGTTCTGTGTTTTCATATGGATTTTAGACTTGTTTTCCTATTTCTGTTAAAAATGTCATTGGGATTTCGATGGAAAAAGCATTGAATTAAAAGAAAACTAACAAATGGCTGACAGGTATGTGAAGAGATGTTCAGCTTTACTAATGATTAGGGAAAAGTGAATTAAAATTGCAATGAGGTATCTATCACCTTACATGTGTTAAGTTGACTTTCACCAAAAATTAAAATAAAAAAGAAAAAAAAGTTTTGATGAAGATGTGAAGAAATGGGAACCTTTTACACTGTTGGTGGGAATTTAAAATGGTGTAGCCAGTATGGAAAACTGTGTGAAGGTCCCTCAGAACATTACAGATAGAACTACTGCATACTCTAGCAATCTAATTTTTGGCTATATATCCAAAAGAACTGAAATTAGGATCTCAAAGCAATATCTTCACTCCCATGCTCATTGAAGCATGTTGACAATACCAAAGACACATAAAGAACCTTTTATTTATCAATGGAAATGAGTAAAAAAGAAAGTGTGATATATAAATATGGTGGAATTTTATTCAGCCATAAAAAAGGAAATCCTGCAGTTTGTGACAATACAGATGAACCTGGCAGACATTATGCTCAGTGAAATAAATTTGTCCTGGTAGGATAAATACTGAATGAGTCCACTAAGATGAAGAATATTAAATAGTGAAGCTGCTAGAAATGTGAAGGAAAATGGTAGTTGCTAGGGGCTGGGGTAGGGGAAGGTAGAATATTACTTTGCAGTGGGTATAAAGTTTCAGGTATACTAGATGAAGAAGTTGTAAAGATCTACTGTACAGCATAGTGCTTGTGGTTAACAGTTCAGTATTGTAAACTTAAAAATTGGTTGAAAGTATATTAAATGTTCTTAGCACAAAAACAAAACAAAGCCAAACAGACAGGAGGAACCCTTTGGAGGTGATAGTTTCATGCATGTGTACATAGCTCCATACTCATCATAGTATGCATTAATCATGTGCAGGTTTTTTGTATGTCAATGATCTCATTAAAGCTCTTAAAAAGCTAAAAAACTAATGCTGAAATTCTGTGCCTGTTTCACTCATGCATTAATGATGTACATTGTACCCTAAAAATGATGTATATAAAAGAAAATGTCATGGTTTATGGTATATACTTGTGATTTTTGTTTTTTTCCCATTTGTCTTTAAGGAGAATGCAAGTTCATTTTTTTAGAGATAAAATACTATGTTTTGTAATGGTAAATTTTTAATTACATCTGTAGATAAAATCATAATAACTTTATTAGACAACTGAAATCAACATTTTATTATAGCACTGTCTCAGAATAAGTCCACATGTTCCACTATGTTTTTGAATGTATTTTTTGGTGACTATAAACAGCTTAGTT
The DNA here is from genome assembly GCF_010015895.1 of Lontra canadensis. Lineage (NCBI taxonomy): Eukaryota > Metazoa > Chordata > Mammalia > Carnivora > Mustelidae > Lontra > Lontra canadensis. The sequence goes on along the minus strand of NW_022631080.1, from coordinate 2,920,054 downwards.
GTGATGTTTCTTTATTTTTACATAAATGAATTAGTAGCTTCAGAATTAAAACAGTATTGCTTCAGGTACAATTAATTTTTAATAACTTTCTATAAAGGCTTTGAGTTTCTCAGCAGTCCTGGGTACTTGTTTATATTAATTGTATAATAGTAACAGTGTATCTGTTTGCACTGTATATGGAAAAAGAAAAAAAAAACTGAACAATTTCTAAGTAAATGTCTGACTTAATTAGTAACCTGATTGTAAGTTATTTACTAAGTTGTATTGGCTATATTGGTTTAGAAGTCCTGATTCTGAGGCCCTAATATTGTCTTGTGAAAGACCATCAGTCATCAAGTGACTGATAAGAATGACAGTAGGTTGCCAATTTGTTAAAGGTCAAGAAGTAGGAAGAAACTGAGTGGGATTTGGAGAATCTCTATATACTAGGATCTAAATTTTCACAATAATACTGCAAAAACTGAGAATGATAGATTCAGGTTGGCAGGATTTCAGCCACCAGCTGCCTCTTAAGGACTTTCCCAGCTGTGATAGTTGTAGGACTGAGTTTTAGACTATATCTTTAATTTTAGGTTGTTCATTTATTGATGTAAAGGTAAATATTTTATCAGACACTTTTTTTTCCTTTTTAGTATATGGGCAATAAATTAAAGTGAATTTCAGGACTACTTGAGCTGGTTTAAAAAAAATTCAAGTTTACTCACTTCTTTTACAAATTTGAGCATATTCTAAAACTGTCTTGGATTCAAATGGATGCTTTAAAATACAGTTAATTATAGGGATGCCTGGGTGGCTCAGTGGGTTAAAGCCTCTGCCTTCAGTTCAGGTCATGCTTCCAGGGTCCTGGGATCAAGCCCCGCATTGGGCTCTATGCTCAGTGGGGAGCCTGCTTCCCTTCCTCTCTCTCTGCCTGCTTCTCTGCCTACTTGTGATCTCTGTCTGTCAAATAAATAAATAAAATCTTAAGACAAAACAAAAAAAAATAAAATACAGTTAATTATAAATGTTAAAAGTCTGCTTGGCAGAGAATACAATTAATCTAGAACTGTTCATAGATTCAAAGTAGCTCTTGAGTCTGGTTATGGTGAGAGTGGATAATAAGAGAAAGAATGCTAGCCAGGTGCCCAGACACCCCACTTCCCATAGACACCATTGGGAATACAGCCCTACAGAGCAAAAATCAGGGGCAAATCCCCCCCCCCAAAAAACCCATAAGACAACAAAAACAAAAAACAAAACAAAACAAAACTGTATCACTTGGTGAGAAGTAATGGATGGGAACTGCTGGAGCCTAGATTATACCTCTGGAAGTATTCATCTTGAGATACATTTTTACACCTACTCAATAAACTCAGCAGGAAAGACACAAACTTGGAAATAACTTCATCCTTACTACTGAATGTAACTTATCACCAAGGTTCAGATGAAAGCAGGAGGGATAGCATCCCATGGAGGAAAACAAGAGATAGGAGGACAAGCATTCTAAAAGACAAAAATGGACAAAAGAGGACCATCTTATACCAGACAGATAATGATTGAACCAAACAGAATGTAAAATCACTTAAGAATTTCTTCAACAAGGGACGCCTGGGTGGCTCAGTTGGTTGAGCTACTGCCTTCAGCTCAGGTCATGATCCTGGGGTCCTGGGATCGAGTCCCGCATCAGGCTCCTTGTTCGGCAGGGAGCCTGCTTCCTCCTCTCTCTCTGCCTGCCTCTCTGCCTGCTTGTGTGTACTCTCTCTCCGACAAATAAATAAAATCTTAAAAAAAAAAGAATTTCTTCAACAAGGTAAAAAGGTAATGGTAATATGAAATAGGAAAACATTCTTAAAAGCAATGAACCAATTGGAATTCTTGTGTGGAAATAATAGTCAAAATAAGAACTCTTTAGATGAGCTGAAGAGCCAAATGGATATTTCAGGAAGACTAGTTAAATGGAAAACAAGATTGAAGAATTTTCTAAATGCTTTACTCAAAATAAGGACACATGAATATAATTATAAATGTCTCTGTATTATGTGGGTTCTAATCTCACTTGTGTGAGGTGATATGTCATTGTGGTTTTGATTTGTATATGATGAGTGATGTTGAGGATTTATTCATTTACCTATAGGCCATTGTGTCTTCTTGGATAAAGGTCTAAGTCCCTGGACCACTTTTCAATCACACTGTTAGGTTCCACCCAACTGCTGAGTTATAGGTGTTCCTTAAATAATTTGGAGGTTAATCTCTTTTAGGACTCGAGGTTTGCAAATAATTTCTCCCATTCCATAGGTTGTATTTTTATTTTATTGATTGCTTCTTTTGCTTTGCAGAAGTGTTTAGTTTGGTGTAGGTCCCACTTGACTATTTTTGCCTTTGTTGATTATTGCTTTTAGTTTCTTATCCATAAAACTATTGCCAACACTAATACCCTAAAATTTCTGTGTTTCCTTTTAAGAGTTTTGCAGTCTCAGGTCTTACATTTAACTCTTTAACCCATTTTGAGGTGATTTTTGTGTATAGTATAAGATACTGATCCAAATTCATTCCTTCACATATAGATATCCAGTTTCCCAGGTCCGTTTTTTGAACAGACCATCTTTTTCCTATTGTGTGTTCTTGGCATCCTTATCAAAGTACATTGGCCATATGTGGCTTTATTTCTGGGATCACTGTTCTTTTTTATTGGTCTATATTTTTGTCTTTATACCAGTACCATACTGTTTTGATTACAGTAGCTTTGTAATATCTTATGAAATCAGGTAGCGCTTGTCTGAAGCTTAGTATAAAATGTTATGAAATTCATTAATTTGGTAGGATGCTTCTCTTAGACTTCTGTATGGTTTATTTCAAAGTCTTTCATTTTGGATACCAGGTTCCATGTACCTGAAATAACTAGAAGGACACATGAGGTACTTAAACTATTAAACTAAGAGCTTGTTCAGTGTGAACAGAAACAAGACTGCTGAAAACTTCACCCTTAATAAAGTAGAACAGTATTTAAATTTAAATGAATAAACTTTTCTTATTACTACTGGATTTTTAATTTTTAAAATTTTTTATGAACATATAATGTGTTATTAGCCCCAGGGGTACAGGTCTGTGAATCGCCAGGTTTACACTTCATAGCACTCACCATAGCACATACCCTCCCCAATGTCCATAACCCAACCACCCTCTCCCTATCCCCCTCCCCCCAGCAACCCTCAGTTTGTTTTGTGAGATTAAGATTCTCTTATGGTTTGTCTCCCTCCCGATCCCATCTAGTTTCTTTTTGTTTTCTTTTCTTTTTTTTTAAGATTTTATTTATTTATTTGACAGAGATCATAAGTAGGCAGAGAGGCAGGCAGAGAGAGAGGGTAAAGCAGGCTCCTGGCCAAGCAGAGAGCCCGATGTGGGGCTCGATCCCAGGACCCTGAGATCATGACCAGAGCCGAAGGCAGAGGCTTAACCCACTGAGCCACCCAGGTGCCCCACTGTTTCATTTATTCCTTTCCTACCCCCAAACCCCCCATGTTGCCTCTCGACTTCCTCATATCAAGGAAATCATATGATAATTATCTTTCTCTGATTGACTTATTTCGCTCAGCATAATACCATCCACATCATTGCAAATGGCAAGATTTCATTTCTTTTGATGCCCCATAGTATTCCATTGTGTGTGTGTGTATATATATATATATACCACATCTTCTATATCCATTCATCTGTCTGTACTGTTTTTTTTTATTTCTTTTCAGTGTTCCAGAATTCATTGTTTATTCACCACACCCAGTGCTCCATGCAATATGTGCCCTTCTTAATACCCGCTACCAAGTTCACCCAACCTCCCACCCCCCCTTCCCTCCAAAACCATCAGATTGTTTCTCAGAGTCCACAGTCTCTCATGGTTCATCTCCTTCTATACTGTTTTGATAGAATTTCACTATTTGAAGTAAAAACAAAAATTAGCTATATAAATAGTATAGAAATATATAAATATATTTATTTATATATAAATATAAATATTTATATTTATAAATATTTATAAATAAAAATTTAATATTTATAAATATATATAAATATATACTATGTAAATAGTATAGAAATATATAGAATTTTGTTTGTTTTAAAATATTGTTTTCTATAAATAGAAAACAATAGTAAAATGTAAAGTATTTGGAGTGTTTAAAAATGAATATTTCCAGTTATAGAAAAGACAATCTTGTGAAAAGAAGGTAGGAATGATCACATTTACACTAATACTTAACACTCACGTTTATACTTAAGTACTACACATAAATTTAATACCTGGCTATAGTTCTGAGATTGAGATTATAAATTTCTGGACATAAACTTTGAATACAATTAGTTCTAACCTCCTTATAAAACTACATTTTTTCCTATTTCTTAACTTTTTTTGTAGAACAGTGTATGTTGACTTAATGCAATTCACTTCTCTTTTATTCTTAAGAGTCAATGAAAAATTCTCTGGCCAAATTTGTCTTTGTTACTAAATATGTCTCTTTCTCTTCTTATTTCTTTTTGTATTTGATACTTTTGAATGTCCCTTTGCATACTGCAGAACACTTCATTTTAATGTGACCAAAAAGAACCAAAAAGAAAAACCCAACTCAGACTGATTTACACAAATGTAGAATTCATTGATTCCCTATAATATAATAAAAGCAATGGTAGCATCAGGGCAGGGCATTAGTGTCTCTCTATCCTGTTTCTTTCCTTTTTTGGCTCCTTCTGATGGATCTCAGAGTTGGCCTGGTCTCTATTAATGGTTACAAAATCACAACAGTTCCCAATGTTGGACAGCTCTTGGATAAAGATTTAGAATATTATCATTGGCTTTGACTGTGTCACGTGATCATCTATGAACCAATAGAGGTATGTAGTCAGATAATAACACCATCCCAAAAACTGGTCAAAAAGAGGTGGTAGGTACCCAGAAGAAATTGTGCACTCTTTTCCAGAACAAGAGAAGTCAATGCATGCTGGTTGAAAAAATAACCATGTTACCTATACCACTTTCCTTGAAATGTTTCCTCTCTTGACTCCTAATGAAATAAAACTCTGCCTTGGTTTTCTTCCATTTTTTCGTGGTTTTCATTTTACCTTACATATTAACTATAATTCATTTGTCTTACCTGTAAGTATTGGTATTTTTCAAGACTCTATTCTTATGGTTTTTGGGCTCACATATAGGTCCTTTCATCTGCTTTTGAATTTATTTTTGTGTATAGTGTATGAAAGTGTCTGGTTTCAGTCTTTTGTATATAGCTGTCCAGTTTTCCCAGCACTATTTTTTGAAGACTGTCTTTTTCCCATTGGATATTCTTTGCTCCATTGGCAAAGACTGACATATAATCATGGGTTTATTTATAAATTTTCTGTTCTGTTGATCTGTGTGTTCATTTTTATGCCAGTACAGAAGTATTTTGGTGACTGTAGCTTTGTAGCATAACTTGGAATCTGGGATTATATCTCCAGTATTGTTCTTTTTAAGATTGATTGGGCAGTTACCAGACAAACTTTGTGATTATATGTTCTGTTCTAGTTCTGTGACAAATACTGTTGGTATTTTGATAAGGATTGCCTTAAGTCTATAGATTACTTTGGGTAGTATAGATACTTTAACAGTATTTGTTCTTCCAATCTGTAAGTATGGAATATTTTTCCCTTTGTGTTGTTTTACATTTCTTTCATCAGCGTTTTATAGTTTTCAGAGTACCATCTTTCACCTCCATAGTTAAGTTTATATCTAGATATTTTTTTTCTTTTTGGTATAATTATAAATGGGAATGTTTCCTTACTTTCTATTCTACTTCATTATTAGTGTATAGGAATGCAACAGATTTCTGTATATTGCTTTTGTATCCTGCAATTCTACTGAATTCATTTATCCCGACTCTAGTAGGTTTTTTGGTAGCATCTAGAGGGTTTTCTATGTATAGTGTCATGTCATCTACAAATAGTGAAAGTTTTCATTCTTCCTTATTAATTTTGGGTGCCTTTTATTTCTTTTTGTTGTGGATTGGTGTGGCTAGGACTTCCAGTACTATGTTGAATGAAAGCACTGAAAGTGGACATGCTTGTCTTGTTCCTGATACTAGGAGAAAAGCTTTCAGTTTTGCACCATTCAGTATGACGTTAACTATGGATTTTTCATAGATGACCTTTATTGTGTTGAAGTATCTTCCCTCTAAACCTACTTTGTTGAGGATTTTTATCATGAATGAGTGTTGTACTTTATCAAATCCTTTTTCTGCATGTATTGAAATGATCATATGATTTTCATCCTTTCTCTTATGATGTGATGTACCACTTTGATTGATTTGAGAATACTGAACCACCCTTGTATCCTAGGAATAAATCTCACTTGATTACAATGAATTATTTTTTAAAATATATTATTGGATTTTGTTTGCTAATATTTTCTTGAGAACTTTTGGATCTATGTTTATCAGAGATACTGGCCTATAGTTTCCTCTCTCTATCTCTCTTTTTGTAGGGTCTTTATCTTGCTTTGATACCAGGGTAATGCTTGCTGCATAAAATGGATTTGGAAGTTTTCCTTCCTTATCTATGTTTTTGAAATAGTTTGGGAAGAATATGTATTAATTTCTCTGTAAATTTTTGGTAGAATTCTCCCATGAGGCCTCTGGTCCTGGACTTTGTTGGGCATTTTTTGATTACAGATTTATTTTTATTTCTGGTTATCAGTGTGTTCAAGTCAAATTTTCTATTTCTTCCTGATTCATTTTTGGGAGGTTATATGTTTCCTGGAATTTATCCCTTTTTTCTAGGTTTTCCATATTGTTGGCATAAAATTGTTCATAAGAGTCTCTTAACATTCTTTGTATATTTGTGGTCTGTTATTTCTCCACTTTCATCTCTGATTTTATATACTTGAGTCCTTCCCCTTTCCTTTTTTAAAAGATGAGTGTGCCTAAAAGTTTATCAATTTTGTTGATCTCTTCAACAAACTTCTTCAGGTTTCATTGATCTGGTCTATGGTTTTTCTTTGTTTCTATTTCATTTATTTCTGCTCCAATCTTTATTTCCTCTCTTCTACTGATTTTGGGTTTTGCTTGTTCTTTTTATTTAGGTGAAAGTTTAGTTGTCTATTTGAGATTTTTCTTCTTCTTTTTTAAACTTAAGTTACATCGTTTTATTTTATTTTACTTGTTATCTGAGAGAGCCAGAAAATGTGAGGGTGAGAAAGATAGCATGAGCAGGGGGAGGGGCAGAGGGAGCAGCAGACTCCCCTCTGAGCAGGGAGCCCAATGCAGGGCTCCATCCCAGAACCCTGGGATCATGACCTGAACCAAAGGCAAACGTTTCACTGACTGAGCCACCCAGGCACCCTGAGTTTTCTTGCTTCTTGATGAAGGCCTATATTGCTGTCAACTTCCCTCTGAGAACTGTTTTGCTGCATCCCAAAGATTCTGGAAAATCGTATTTTTATTTTCATTTATCTCTATGTATTTTTGGATATCTTCTTTGAATTTTTGGTTGACCAATTCATTGTTGAGTAGCATATTATTTAACCTCCATGTATTTGTGGTATTTGCAGATTTTTGCTAGTGGTCTATTTCTAGTTTCATAGTGTTATAGTTGGAAAAGATGCATATCATGACTTTGATCTTTTTGAATTTATCGAGACTTGTTTTGTGGCCTAATAAATGATCATTCTGGAAAATAGTCCATGTGTACTTGAGAAGAATGTGTATTCTGTTTCAGGATGGAGTGTTCTGAATGTATGTTAAATCCATGTGGTCCAATGTGTCATCCACAGCCACCATTTTCTTGTTGCTTCTCTGTTGGGATTATCTCTGGGGGTGTTAAAGTTTCCTACAATTATTGCATTACTATTGATTGACTCCTTTATGTTTGTTGTTAGGTGCTTTATATATTTGGGTGCTCCTGTGTTGGGTACATAAATTATTTTCTTTCTTTTTTTTTTTTTAATTCTTGATGTGCATTTATTAATCCATGTATATACACACATAAATATACTGACTTAATGTTACTGACTTTAATATTTGAATTGTAAAAATTCCATTATAGATTTATTTTATTTTTTATTTTTTTTAATTTTTTATAAACATATATTTTTATCCCCAGGGGTACAGGTCTGTGAATCGCCAGGTTTACGCACTTCACAGCACTCACCATAGCACATACCCTCCCCAATGTCCATAACCCCACCCC
>NW_022631080.1:2885343-2896867 GCF_010015895.1 Lontra canadensis | reverse complement strand
GGGGTGGGGTTATGGACATTGGGGAGGGTATGTGCTATGGTGAGTGCGGTGAAGTGTGTAAACCTGGCGATTCACAGACCTGTACCCATGGGGGAAAAAAAAATATGTTTATAAAAAATAAAATTAAAAAAAAAAAAAAAGGACATCACATAGCCAAGCCTGGTATCAAAGAGGCAAGGAAATAAACTTCTCCCATAGAGATTGAGCAGAATGATTAGTTCCTAGGGGCGCCTGGGTGGCTCAGTCATTAAGCGTCTGCCTTGGGCTCTGGTCATGATCCCACGGTCCTGGGATTGAGCCCTGTATCTGGCTCCCTGCTCCACAGGAGGCCTGCTTCTCCCTCTTCCACTCCCGCTGCTTGTATTCCTGCTCTCGCTATCACTCTCACTCTCTGTCAAATAAACACATAAAATCTTTTAAAAAAAGATTAGTTCCTAAAAATTCACCATATCTAACTATAAATTTAAATGTATTAGGCCTCTTATGAGTTTTTACAATATATAAATGAAAGAAAATTTTAAAACCTGTTTTTAGATAAGTGGTATGACCTGAAATAAGAAGAGGGTGTAGAATGATCCTTTTCTAACCTAGAAATAAATCATCCTGAGATCATGATGGCATATATGCTTTAGTTAAGGCAAGAAGAGTAGCGAGTTCAGTGGAGGACATAGAGAGGGTATAAAATCAGTATTAGTATTTAGAGCGCTGGGGATGAAGTCGTCAGGGACAAAGCTTGTATGGGTAAGATCTGTTTATTTCTTTTAAGTAAATGAATAGATATATAAGGATGCAAAGTAACTTGTCCAACAGTATCAAGCTGTCCACTTCTGAGATAGAAGTTTAACACAATTTATGGTCTCCATCACTGCGGGCTTTAGCACCAGGCAATGCCCATTCCCTCTTATTTTTGGTGGTCTTCAGAGACCTCCTCTGAATACTTACTGTACTTGAGAAAATAGGAAGTTTGGACCTAGATGATAGATTACTATAAGAAATTGGGGGACACCTGGGTGACTCAGTCAGTTGAGTATCTATCTTTGGCTCAGGTCAAGATCTCAGGGTCCTGGATTGAGTCCCTCATTGGGCTCCTTGCTCAGTAGGGAGCCTGCTTCTCCCTTTGCCTGCTGCTCACCCTGCTTGTGCACTCCCTCTCTCTCTTTCTGAAAAATAAATAAAATCTTTAAAAAAAGAAATGAGAAAAATTGACTAGAACTTAATTCATTGGCCCTGTATGCCTGTATTGTTTTAATTTTTTTGAGGTATAATTGATAAACATTAAATTAATTTGGGAGTGTATGACATAATCACTCAATATTTGTATAAACTGCAAAATGATCACCACAGTAAGTTGATTTAAAATCCACCAGAACACATAGTTAATTTTTATTGTGATAAAAACTTTTAAGATCTTCTCTCTTAGGAACTTACAAATAGATAATACAGTGTTATTACCTATAGTCACTGTGTTCTACATTATAGGTCTATGACTTATTTTTTTAATCCATCAGACTTCAAAGTGAAGATATCACTGTATTAGAATTTTCTAATGTTAGTATGCATAAGAGTAACCTGAGGGCTGTGTTAAAAATATAAGTTCATGACACCTGAATTTCTGAAGTTCAGAAAGCTATATATATATATTTTTTTTATTTTTAATTATATTCAGTTAGCCAACATATAGTACAAACTAAGTTCTTGTTGCAATGTTCAATGATTCATTAGTTGTGTATAACACCCAGTGCTTTTATAACAGGCATATTGTACTTTTTGACTTCCCTTCGTCTGTCCCTCCCCCACCTCTGGCAACAACCAGTCTATACTCTGTATGTATAACTTTGGTTTTTTAATTTTTAGATGGCACATATGTGTGGTTTCTTACAGTATTTATTTTTCTCTGTTTGAATTATTTCATTTAGCATAGGACCCTCAGGGTCCATCCGTGTTGTCACAAATGGAAAGTTTTCATTCTGTTTCATGGCAGAATAATATTTTATACACACACATCACATTTTCTTTATCTGTAAGTGGGCACTTATGTTGCTTCCACATCTTAGTTACTGCAAATAACACTTCAATGAACATGGGGGTGTGGATATCATTTTGAATTAGTGTTTTCATTTTCTTTGGATAAATACCCAGAAGTAGCATTACTGGATCATATGGTAGTTCTGTTTTTATTTTTTTGAGGAACTTCCATACTGTTTGCCACAGTGGATGCAACAATTTACATTCCCACCCACAGTGTATGAGAGATCACGTTTTTTGACATACTTGTCAACACTTTTTTTCTTGTCATTTTGATAATAACCATTTTGAGATCTGTGAAATCATATCTCATTGTGGTTTTAATATGCATTTCCCTGATTAGTAATGTCAGGCTTCTTTTTAAGTACCCTTTGGTCATTTATATGTCATCTTTGAAAACAAGAAAGAAGTCTGTTCAGATTTTCTGCCCACTTTTAAATCAGATTGATTTTTGCTGTTGAATTGTAGGAGTTCTTTTTATGTTTTGGATATTAACCCCTATGAGATATTATGTCTAAATGCTTAAAAAGTTTATATTACTAAACCATATTAAATTGCCATTTTTAGCAAGAGTTGTTAATACCTGTGATTTTATAATATTCAAACTTAATACATTTTCATTTTACTTTGATAATTTTAATTTTGTGTTAGAGAAAATCCTCTATCATTCAACATAAACTACAGTTTTGTCTCAATGAGTTACCCCATAAAGGCCCCAGACCTGTTTCATTCAAGTCAGAAATATTTTTTCCTACAATTAGGAGTTATAGTAAAGGTTCGTGACATGTTGGAATACTATTTTTTTTTGTGAATTTGATTGTAAGGAAAACATAACAGGAAACAATGGAAATCCGGGTTACAGTATTTTGATATGTATACATCTTTTAAAAGGCATGTGTATGCATGGTTATAGATATATGTGTGTGCCTTTATATATTCATCTGTATCATTTTAATCAAAACATTTGTGTGAGGTCTTTCCAGTAGATGTCAGAAGTAGTCATCTCTCGAACAAGATATATTTAGAAAGAATGTATTAGAAATATCCTCCTCTTGAAGAGAATCCTATAGAAGTGGGTAGGGAGATGAGCAAATAAAGGAGTAAGGAAGTTTAGGTTAAAAAAAAAAAAGTCTATAGATAGGAATGAAGAAAATTGAGTGCAGTGATTTTGTAATTTATAATCAATAGAAATGATGTTTTCTTGAGGGATTTAAAGTTGCTGCAAAAGAAGATTAAAGTGGATTGCATTAAATCATTAATAAAGATAACCCTGTAACTCTTAATATTTGCAGGTTAATGTCCATAGATAGTGGCATGGGTTTTTAAATAAATTTCATGTGATCTACCCATTAGCAGTAGTCAAAAACCTTTTATACAAAATTAAAGCTAAATAGGCAAACCAGCATGAACTTTAAACATTGAAGCAAATCTACTTAATCTCAAGGTAATAGTATATTCATTTTGACCTTTCAAGATTCAAATGATTGTTCCTAACTTAAAAAATGTTTGGAAGCTTAGAAACACATCTCAGTCTGTGATTGTAGTTAAATATATATTTTAGTGTTCTTTCCCATTTCAAAATAGTACCGTATAGTCTTTTACTTTTCTAACAAGATTATAATTTATAGATGGTAAAAGACTTAAAGGACTATGAATACAGAGTTCCTACCTAGTTTCTAGTAGTTGAATATATATATGGATATGTGAAATGTTTGCATAGATTTTATTTTTCCAGAAAGTTTGGATCCACATCTTCAAAGTGGAAAGATAATTAATATTTGAGCATTCTATTAATTTTTTAATTATTTTTTTATTTTTATGTATTTTTTCCATTTATCTTTTATTTATATTGTAAGCTGTCTTGATGTGTAATTACACTTATCCTTACAGATTGTGTATTATGTCATTTTGCTGTAAGGGATGAGAATGAAAATACTGCACTTCTTGGTATTTTAGCACCATGTCTTACTCTTTCTAGAGTCTGCTTTATCATCTGTGTTTTCCTCCTCTATTTTTATCATTGTATTTAAATTCTTAGTATGTAGGCTTGTCTCACAAGAGTAATTGACTGTCTATTATTGCTTGGATCCTATAGCTTATCATCTAATACTTACCACATTATTTTCTAGTTGATTGATATTCTATAAATAATATTACAGGAGGATTTTAAGTACTTCCAGGTATGGACCACATCTTTTCTTTTATGATAACTTAACTACATTAGCTAGTCTCTGTGCTACTCTTTACTGGGGTTAAACTGAGTTAGTAGCAGAGATGGTATTGAAATGAAGTTATTTTTTAGCTCCTGGATTGTACCTCGGTAGACCTACTGATGGTTATGGTATTACTTGATTTAATCAACCTTCCTGGGCTCTGAGGTATGTCAGAATAGGCTGCCAGTTATAAGATTTAGAAGTAAAATCAGAGTAGTGCTTTAACTAGTAATATTTATACTTTTACATATTTAGATAGTGACATGGATAAACAAACTTGAGGTATTCCACCAATGTATAGTAGTGAAAAACTCCATTTTCCAAAATCATGGTGAGTAGGCAAGCAAGCATGAATCATGGTATCTTTGAATGTTAAGTATATCCTGTGATTGCAAATCCCCACTAATTTTGGGGATAATGATGATGAGGCACATGCTATAATAAATAATTTCCAGGAGTCCAGATGGACAGTTCAACAGTACAGAATGGAGAATAATATGTTCTAGGAAGGGAATCCAGATTGTTCTTCACAAAAGAGTAGAAGGAGAGCATCCTTTCAGGTAGGTAGAGTGTGTTAATCGGGAATTTAGGAATCTGCTAGTATTAACTGATATCAGGACCCTGATCTCAGTCCTGGTTCTCATCTTTCTGTGTGAAGAGAAGTTCCAAGGCAGGACAACAATTTAAATGAACCAGAGTATCAGGCATATTTCTTACACCCTGGAGGAGTGAGCAAGTGCTCTATGACAGGAATCAAAATGAAAGGCAGAGTCTTTTTTTTTTTTAAAGATTTTATTTATTTATTTGACAGAGATCACAAGCAGGCAGAGAGGCAGGCAGAGAGAGGAGGAAGCAGGCTCCCCGTGGAGCAGAGAGCCCAATGCGGGGCTCAATCCCAGGACCCTGGGATCATGACCTGAGCCAAAGGCAGAGGCCTTAACCCACTGAGCCACCCAGGCGCCCCAAAAGGCAGAGTCTTAAATCACTTTACCTCTGTTGCCAGCTCCCCTATCATACATTGGATCAGATCTGATTTTCTTAACACATGATATCTGTGACATGGTTTTTGTGTCCACCATATTGTGATAAGACACATGTTAATTCTCAAGAGTTCTCAAGTCATCATTTCCCCTTACTTTTTGGAGTAACAGGCCCTTAGGTATTGAATAACTCAATGTCTCATTAGTCAGTCTCAAAACTGATACTGCAATTTAGATTTCTCTGTTTCTCTAAACCACAGCTATTTCACTTTTTAAAGCATTAACATGTGATGCTTTTTAACAGGAGGAATCTTTCCATAGCTCATTTATAAACAAAATCTATGTAGCCTGTAGATGATGGCTCTCATGGCTTTTCTGTTGAGAAATCTTCTCTTGGTTTCAAGGGACATTTTATGGCTGTATCCCCCATACTGTGGTGAAGTATTTGAAATGAGACCACATGTCTCTTATGGTATTCAGTTTAAATGGGCCTACATGCTACTCTCTTGCAAGCTTCCCTTCACATTCAGGTGAGCATTAGGAGTATATGTGTTTTATTGAGAACTTTTTATTTGGGATTATGTTAAGTAATTTTCGACACAGATTTATTTATTAACATGAATTATTTGACTTCATAAAACTAATATACATTGCTGTCTATTTGTAAAGTGATACTTGAGGATAAATTCAGTTTGCTGGCAACATTCTTCTTGATTCTGACTCTAAGACTTGAGTTTCTAAAAAATAAATTACTGTGTAATTTATTTTGAGGGTCTATGCTTAGAGAATATTAACAAATGTTTGCCCTCTTATAGTTTAATTTTGTTTTAAATAATGCCTTAGACTGGCAAAAAATCTGTCTAAAATCATTATTTTTCTTGTGTAAAGTAAATTATAATGAATCACACAATGCTTTTTAAAACTATGTGAGCAGTAACACAGTATAATCTCTTATAATTCAGTTCAAAATAATGTATGCAGCTAATGACATACATTTATGTAGGGATACAATGAATTAGGGCATGGATTTGTTGCCTAGCCCCAAAAGCTGGAATGATTGGTAATTTGGTAATTTTCTATGCCCTGTAACAGTGAGTTTTAGACAAACAGGTGATGGACCTGTGTGTTTTTCAGTTAAAATGTTCTCTTCTCCATCTTACAAGAGAATTCCAGTAGGTAAAGTAATGTACCTTTTCATAGGGGCATATGGTAACTTAAATGGTTTGGATTTTGTAATAAGGGCTAGGCAGTATTCACTTGACCAGGAAGTAGCCATCCAAGTGTCTAGAGCTCTAATCTAAGATGGTGTGGTTTCTTCTCACTCTCTATACTCTCCCCCTAGCACTTTTGTCCATGTTCCTAGTCTGTGGCTAGGGAATAGATGTACTACTGTATTTTCAAAAAGGAGGCTAATCCCCAAAGTTTAAGAACTATTGATTTATGGGTCCATTCAAACTTAATCTACTCACAAATAATGATAATAGACAATGAAAAATATATTGAGCTATGCATATGCAACTTACTAAAATTCTTAGATGTGCATAAATTAGTGAATGATTGCTTCAACTTTTTCTTAGTAATGCTCATAAAAGTTTATGCTGTATAAAAGTAGATTGGTCTACATGAGCCCTAAATTGAAAACTAACTATACTGGAATTTTCCTTTCAGTTGTGAGGTATATGTACATAGTAAATGGCAGGTTGTTTACAATTTTACGTTTGTTTCTTAAGATTAAGAAACACTGAAGCCAGACAGTTGAGTTATTTTAGATGTAAGAGGTTACACATGTGGAATGAGATTGTTATTAAGCAATGGTTCATGAAGATACCAAATTGTATAAGCAGTGTGTCAAAACTCAAGTCTGACAGTTGTGTTGGGCTGCTTCTAATTGTAAGAAAGAAGCCTAAAATGTGGAATGTAGAATTATTATGATATATTGACATTTTGGTATAATGAGACAAAAGTATTTTGAAAACAAAATTTTCCAGGAATATTGATAGATGGTCTATTTAGCTCTTATTTCAGTGGTGAGCAATACATTGATAATAGCAAAACCTAAGCAGGACACAAAACCATTGAAGTGGTTAAGAAGGGTGTTTATGTTCTCTTTTAGTCGTGTGAGATTTCTCTCTTGGTTTATTGTTTTTCTGTATCATTTAGCACTAAGATGCTATCTAAGTATTCCCACACCTTCAGATATATATGTATTATTCTCTTGCATGATATGTAATGAGCATCTCTCAATAGTCTATACCAAGTTATTTTCCTTAATTTTTATGTGACTATCTGTGAACTAACTTTATTTCTTTAATTCTAATATAATTAACATACAGTTTTATATTAGTTTCAGGCATACAATGTAGTGATTGAAAAATTCTATACATTACTCAGTGCTCATCAAGATAAGTGTACTCTTAGTTCCCTTCACCTATTATATGTGCCCCCCACCCACCTCCCCTCTGGCAACCACCATTTTGTTATCTTTACAAGTCTTTTTTTTTATCTGTTTTTCTTTGTTGATTTGTTTCTTAAATTAAATGTATGAGTGAAATCATATGGTATTTGTCTTTTCTCTGGCTGACTGACTCCTTCTAGCATTATGCTTTCTAAATCCATCCATGCTCTTACAAATGGCAAAATGTCATTCTGTTTCATGGCTGAGTAATATGCCATTGTGCAACTACAATACATCTTCTTTATCTGTTAACCTATTGGTGAACACTTGGGCTGCTTCCATATCTTGACTATTGTAAAGAATGCTGCAGTGAACATCATGGGCATATGTCTTTTCAAATTAGTGTTTACTCACTTTAGACTGTAGGTTAGGATCAGGTTGGCTTCCTCTGTCTTTCAGTTCCAGGCTACAGACTGAAGGGTGAGCTTCAATTTGTAACTTAGAAATTTAATGCAGAGGACTAAGAAGAAGAAGATGGGTAGATATTGGTAAGGCCTCTAAAAGTTTCTCTTTGGGTATTTCACAACATTGTGTTTCCTTACCATCCCTTGGCCAAAATAAATCTCATTGGCCAAAACCAAGCCAAAGTTAAGAAAGTGAAAAATTAGAACTATTCCTATATGGAAGCAAAAAGTGAATAATTAAAAAAAAATTATACCCTATCCTTCTGGTTTCCAGAATTGTTTTACTTATATCTACTTACTAAGATGGATCTTAAAATAGGCCATGCATCAATTTTTTTCCTTGACTAATCCTCACTTAAGTAGTAGTAGCAGTAATAAAAATCAGAGAAAAACAATGAGTAAGTTAAAAAAAAAAAAGCAACACTGACAGTAAGAACGTTCCACTTATTTGGACCTAATTTTCACACATCATTTCCTTTCCTGGTGTCAGAAACCAGGCAATAAACAAATAAATAGCCTGGGCAGCCCAAAATAGGTGCCACCAAGTTTATTCACTACACATGGTGGATTTTATTTATAAGAAAACAACTGTTGAGCCTCTGCTGAGAACCTGTCTATTCTTACTTCACATACATATTTTGGATTTATTTTCCCAGCCTTAATTTTATTGGTAGTACATTAGAAGAAGTAACAAGGACACCAATTTGAATTGACAGCTGAGTTCATAAAATGAAGAAAAAACTTGAATTATTAGTCCTAGTGTTTCATCCTTTATTCCATATCATTTTTATATGACTTTATAGTTCCTCCCTGAAGGCACATTCTCTTCCCTGCCCCCATGACTGTGCACTTAGCCATATAACTTACATTAGAAACAGAAGAAAGCAGTTATAAAAGCGTGCCACTTCCAAACATAGGCTTTAACATGCCTTACTATTTCTGTTTGTTCCATTTTGCCTCTTCAATCAACATGAAGTGAACTTGTCTCTGCTAACCCATTAGTCTAGAAAGGATAAGAGACTCAAGGAGCCTATCTGACGTATCTGATTCTGAACAAGATCAGTGCAAACCTAAGTAACCTATGTATGGTAATTATTTTATGCCAGTAAGTGTTGAGGTATACTTGTATTTTTTTAACTTTAAATAATAGTTAATAATCTTCAGAACATGACATTAATTGAAAAAAAATACTCCTCAAAACTGGAGACTCCCTAGTGTTTTCAAAAAGATAATAGTTTCCCTTATTTGTGGAGCATAAAAAATAGCATGGAGGACAAGGGAAGATGGAGAGGAGAAGGGAGTTGAGGGAAATTGGAAGGGGAGGTGAACCATGAGACTATGGACTCTGAAAAACAATCTGAGGGGTTTGAAGGGGTGGGGTGGGAGGTTGGGGGAACCAGGTGGTGAGTAATAGAGAAGGCATGGATTGCATGGAGCACTGGGTGTGGTACAAAAACAACGAATACTGTTATGCTGAAAATAAATTAAAAAAAATTCATTTAAAAAGATAATAGTTATTTGGTAAAAGGGGAATCTAAGATCATACATGTTTGGGAATATGTGGGTTAAATAAAATTACATATTATTGACTACTGAGAGACTTTATTAGGTTCTGCTAACCTCAGAGAGTTAGCTTCATTTTTCAAATTGATTTGCTATCAGGAAACTAACATTAATAGAAATAATAGGTGACAAATAACATCACCCTAAATGTAGTTGAAGAACTAAAGATTATCCTGGGCCATTTAGTAGAGTAATTAAAAATCCCATTTGCCTTTGAAAGCTTCTTTGTTGGATCCCTCCACAAGAGGCTGTCTTGAGGAAAACTAAGAGAACTCAAAAAGCTTCAAGATGTATAGTAATCAAATTTTTATAGGCTGTTTTTCTTCATCCCTTTAATAAGAAACCAATGGGTAAATGGGATAATAGGACACAATGAGAAGAAAACAGAACTGTTTTATGCACAAAATGGTGGCTGAAGTAGACTATAGAATATTTGCTTAGCTCTCTGCTGTTTCCACCACTAAATACCTCTTGTCTAAAACACAAGCCCTGTCACTGTATTTGTCAGCCTGCCTGATAGACTTTGGAGGGGTTGCAACATCTCAGTTTGGATAAATAGCCCATGTAATTAATTGGTGAAGTCTAAAAGTGTTCCAGAATCATATTAAATGAAAGTTATTTAGCAACTCATATTCATAAATAAATCATACAATTTTCAACAGTAACCTATTTACCAATTGGTTGAGTGTTTGAAATCAGTTTATTAGAGAAGATAATTAATGGCCATTTTATTGTAAGACTGAAAAATTTCTTTATTGCCTTTTCTACCATTAGTTAAAATAATGGGTTAAGAAAATGCTTAAAGTGAAACCATATGATAATTGACTCTCTCTGCTTGACTTATTTCACTCAGCATAATCTCTTCCAGTGCCATCCATGTTGCTACAAAAGTTGGGTATTCATCCTTTCTGATGGAGGCATAATACTCCATAGTGTATATGGACCACAGCTTCCTTATCCATTCGTCCATTGAAGGGCATCTTGGTTCTTTCCACAGTTTGGCGACCATGGCCATTGCTGCTATAAACATTGGGGTACAGATGGCCCTTCTTTGCACTACATCTGTATCTTTGGGGTAAATACCCAGTAGTGCAATTGCAGGGTCATAGGGAAGCTCTATTTTTAATTTCTTAAGGAATCTCCACACTGTTTTCCAAAGTGGCTGCACCAACTTGCATTCCCACCAACAGTGTAAGAGGGTTCCCGTTTCTCCACATCCCCTCCAACACATGTTGTTTCCTGTCTTGCTAATTTTGGCCATTCTAGCTGGTGTAAGGTGGTATCTCAATGTGGTTTTAATTTGAATCTCCCTGATGGCTAGTGATGATGAACATTTTCTCATGTGTCTGATAGCCATTTGTATGTCTTCATTGGAGAACTGTCTCTTCATATCTTCTGCTTATTTTTTTATATGATTGTCTGTTTTGTGTGTGTTGAGTTTGAGGAGTTCTTTATAGATCCTGCATATCAAACTTTTGTCTGTACTGTCATTTGCAAATATCTTCTCCCATTCCGTGGGTTGCCTCTTTGTTTTGTTGACTGTTTCCTTTGCTATGCAGAAGCTTTTGATCTTGATGAAGTCCCCAAAGTTCATCATCACTTTTGTTTCCTTTGTCTTTGGAGACATATCTTGAAAGAAATTGCTGTGGCTGATACCAAAGAGGTTACTGCCTATGTTCTCCTCTAGGATTCTGATGGATTCCTGTCTCACGTTGAGGTCTTTTATCCATTTTGAGTTTATCTTTGTGTACAGTTTAAGAGAATGGTTGAGTTTCATTCTTCTACATATAGCTGTCCAGTTTTCCCAGCACCATTTATTGAAGAGACTGTCTTTTTTCACTGTATATTTTTTCCTGTTTTGTCGAAGATGATTTGCCCATAGAG